>NC_090646.1:422679688-422831656 GCF_040937935.1 Hyperolius riggenbachi
TGAGCCCGCTGAGTGTCTGTAATGACCCCATTTTCTGTAGTTCAGTTACTGCCAAGATCCAGCCTTGGGGCACAGTCAGGACAAGCAGCTAGATAGAGCCTTATTGAAATGAGCTACTGCTTCTCCCTCCAGCCCTCAGAGTGACCACTTTTGCACATAGCTTCACTGTAGCGAGTAATGAGAACACTTGTGTGTACAAAAACTGTTTTACCCTAGCTCTATAAAAGTGTGGATAGGATCCTGCCCACTGCTAGACTGACTAGCTAGGCTATTAGAATCTCGATATTGCTATGGCAGTACCTTCACTGCCCTTAGGGCCCGTTCAGATCACAAATGCGGATGGCCATGCGTGCGGAACGCGTGCGGACCGCAACGCGTACGAACGCATGGCCATCCGCGTTTGTGTGCATTGCGTGGCTGATCCCATCACTGAAAAGTGAATGGGACAGCCACGCGTTTTGTCAAAATCTGCGTGCAGCATGCGTTCCCGGACCGCATAGGTCCGGAACGCATGCAGTGTGAACATCAGACAGTGCACTCTATGCACTGTCTGATGTCGTGCGTGTTGGCCTACTGCACGCGTTTCCAAAACGCGGCTGGAAACGCGTGCAGTGTGAACGGGCCCTTACTGCTGCCACTCACCCCTTAGTTTGGTTAGAGGGGTCATTAATATATTTGCCATTGATTGTTCAGTTCCATTCAGTTTTATGTGGTTGGGCTGACTAGGAATTGGGAGTTTTGGGGGCAGGGTTATAATGTGTGTATTTTTCAGAGGAGGACAGGCACGGAATTGTTTAATACAGCATGTAGTGTCATGAGCAGCTGGGAAGAGTCCAGCATGCCACTCATCCCCCCTCCATTGCAAGGTTTAAAGTGTCCCAGAAGGTGCAGTCTGAATTCTGGATGGTGCCAGAAGGACCATCCCTAAATAAGGACACCAGTAGGCAAGTTAGGGAAGGTAGTTGTGAGTGGTCTGGGATGCAGCTTTCTGTTAACTATGGGGGACTCAATTTCAGGAAGCTAAAAACAAATAAACAGAACAAAGGTCAAAATGGTCAGCAGTCCATGGAATAAGGCCTAGTTCACACTACACATCACAATCAAGTGGTGAGCAGTTTTGTGAGCGCTTTTCTGAGCCATTCTATAGGAGTTTGTACGATTTGCGTTTTTGGCAAGCAATTTTGTAAGCACTTTTAGTTGTGCAATTTGCGATTTTCTGTGTGCAGACAGGAAGTGCACTCTTTGACCTGGAACTGAATGTCTTGAATGTTTTTTTTTAACAAAATCGATTTGCCAAGCGATTTGCAATTTTCATATGCCTTCCATCGAAGCACAATCACTCAAAATGGTGCAGGACCCACGTTTGCGATTGGAATAAAAGCTCATCACTCATGTGAGAAAACTCACATTGGATTACATTACACAAGCGCTTTTAAAGAGCCATTTAAAACGCTAGTGTTCTTTTAAAAAGCTCAAAACGCTCATAGTGAGAATAAGCCCTAAAGGTTGTCGTTTACCGCAAGGGTTCAGGACATCGCATTAAACGCTCCCATTCAAGTGAATGGGAGCGTTTGCACCGAGCTTTTACACGCGTTTACACGAACGCGGCGTTCCGGTCCCGATTTTCGCTTGCGTTCGTGGCTGCCCTGGAAGCTACGGCCAACCGCGACGGCTAATGCCCCCCCGGGGGAAGAAAAACCGCGACCGCATCCGAACGCGGCGCAAAGGCTGCTGAAAGCCTGACTGCGCAGCCGCCACAACGCCCCCAAACGCGATGCCGCGCAGACGTCCATGTGAACCAGCCCTAAAGAGAGTTCAGCTCCTAATCCTCTCTGCTGACTAATTCAACACATTTCCCACTGAAGGACTACAGCAAGGATACAGGCATGTCAGGCTTAACATTTGAAAAAAATGACTATGATCGTTATCTGCAGATCATTCACCGCTCAAGTTACTGATAAGTGTACTTTCTTACAGTAAAGGTAAGTCCCATTTGTAAAAAACAACATTCTGTTATGGCATTTTAACTAAAACTCATCAACAAAACAGGTGCCAATATAGTGTTCACCTACAAAGCACAATGTAACAATCTTAGCTTTTCTCCTGTTGGACTCCTATCGCTCAAGAGGCTCTGCGCCTGGAGTTAAACAGGAGAAAAGCGCTATACAAATGCTAGTATTATTAGGGCACGCTGAAGGGGCCACCTGCAGTGTTAGAAAGTCTTGCCCAAGGACTTCTTACTGAATAGGTACTGACCCTAGCCAGGATTCAAACCCTGGTCTCCCATGTCAAAGGCAGAGCCCTTAACCAGTACACTATCCAGCCAATAGGGGGGGGTTAAAATTCTGTACAGGGTTACTTTAACCAAGGAATCTAGTATTTTCTGCTCCTAAAAACTTTGCAAACTCTGTATAGCTAAGCAACTGTAAACATAGCCTCTCTTTGTATATTATTGTCCTTGTAAATTCCAACTGCCACAGATCATTCACTAGTAGCAGCAGTAGAATCAGTGCTGCTGAGTTGGCACAAAAATCATCAGACTCCAACTCCTCAGATTATGATTCCACATGTTCCTGGACTCTGACTCCTCTAATTTGCACATAATCTTGTTGATTTAAAGAGACTCCGTAACAAAAATTGCATCCTGTTTTTTATCATCCTACAAGTTCCAAGAGCTATTCTAATGTGTGTTGGCTTACTGCAGCACTTTGTACTATCACAGTCTCTGTAATAAATCAACTTATCTCTCTCTTGTCAGACTTGTCAGGCCTGTGTCTGGAAGGCTGCCAAGTTCTTCAGTGTTGTGGTTCTGCTATGAACTCCTCCTTCCAGGCCCCTCTATGCACACTGCCTGTGTGTTATTTAGATTAGAGCACCTTTTCTCTTCTCTCTTATCTTTTACAAGCTGGATAAATCGTCCTCTGAGCTGGCTGGGCTTTCACATAGTGAGGAATTACAGACAAGGGCAAAGCTGTTTGCAGGAAGAAAAGAGCAGCCTGAAACTTCAGTGCATGAGAGATGCAGGGGGAAAGAAACACACAAATGATCTCTTGAGAGTCAAAAGGAAGGCTGTATACAGCCTGCTTGTGTATGGATGTATTTTCTATGTGTGGACATACTGTACATCAACCTACTTCCTGTTTTGGTGGCCATTTTGTTTGTTTATAAACAAACTTTTTAAAACTGTTTTTAACCACATTTAATGCGGCGGGGAGCAGCGAAATTGTGACAGAGGGTAATAGGAGATATCCCCTAACGCACTGGTATGTTTACTTTTGTGTGATTTTAGCAATACAGATTCTCTTTAAAGTATGGTATGTAACATAATAGGCAATTCCTCAATGTCAAAGTTTAGGACTTTTAAAGCTATATTAAGATGGCATATTTTGGGAACAAAACGCTCCTGGACATGAAACTGACACTCTACCCAGTCAGCCATCCGAGCCTGTCATTACCAACGTGAATGTCCCAACATGTCTGTATAATAAGATGCACTGGAGCCCCATATCAGCTGGGTTCCAGCATGTAGCACTGCCACCTTTCTATATCCGATATAGAAAAGGCCATGGCCATTTTCTCCAATGATGCAGATCTATGCACCAGAACCCAGCCGATACGGTATTCCCGTGAATCTTATTAAGCAGACAGTGTGTTGGGACATTCTAACTTCTGAGCATTAGTGTACCTCTGTTTTTGTTTTGATTTGTATGTACACCAGAGATGCTTGAGGTCATTTGGTAAGAAAGTTCAATAACCAGTTACACATGGAGGGAGCAAAAGTCCTAATGCATGAAGTCTGTTGAGCAGCTGGCTAAGTAAGATGATGTTAAATGCTGAGCTGTAGTAACAAAAAGCACCCTAACATAAGTGTTGGGCTTTTCTAGGTGTGAGATAGTATGGAGAGCTACACAGATGGCATCCTTAGCCAATCTATTTGTGTGGTAGGTAAACTGGCGATTGAGATTGGCTAGGATGGGGGCTTTGATGTGTGCACGAGAGCGAGCGAGCGAGAGAAAGATTATACAGTATTTGCGTAAATACTTCCATTAGGTGGTATTTGCGTAAATACTTCCATTAGGTGGTATTTGCGTAAATACCTCCATTAGGTGGTCAGCACAGGCCTGGAGCACACATCCTTCTACACCATCAGGTCCTGCTGCTTTCCTGGTGTTGAGGTTTGTGAGCGCCTGCTGCACCTCATGTACATGAAGGACTAAGGCCCGTTTCCACTAGGGCCGCATTCCACATAAATCTGCAGTATTTCCTCCCCACAGGAGAGTCACACGGGAAAACGCCTTCAATGTGGCCAATGACTTGCTGTCCAGATCGCATGCAGTTGCGAAACTGGACAGCATAGTCTGTAGAGTGCAATTTCTGCAGCACACACCCGAAACCGTAGCAATGCATGGCTAAGCGATCTGAATGCGTTCTCACATCACTTTAATTGCCAGCATGCATCCTGCAAGACTAATGCTAGCTAGCGGAAACCAGCCCTAAGGCTACTTTCCCACCAAGACATTGCGTTTTAGGGGACATTATGGTCGCATAACGTGCCCCTAACGCCAGGGCTGTGGAGTCGGAGTCGGAGTCGTGGAGTCGGCCAATTTTGGGTGCCTGGAGTCGGGAAAAAATGCACCGACTCCTAATGAATTTATAACTAATTAAAATAGAAAATATGATAAAATGTTCTATTTCTCAGATAATAGTCATGAAAAATAATGTATACATACAGTAATAGCTGTGCTCAGTCCACAAAAATGAAATAAACCAATCAAAATTAGTTACTTGTGCTGCTTCAATAAAGCAGTCCCCGTATTTTTAAAGTCAGATATACACATCTGATTGTGACTGTATATATGATGTGTACACAGGAATCTCATATATACTAAATAACATCTATGCTGCAAGAATAAAGCCTGATGTGTAGCTGTGTCACTAATAGAGATGGTCAACGAGATGGAAATAATTCTGCATTGATGCTGATTTATGCAAATGTATGCTTTGCTGATGAAATCAAATAATTTGATATGTTGTTAAAATTTGGTTTGGTGACTACAAATTAAAGGGTAACAGACGGATGAAAAGTAAAGTTTTATACATACCTGGGGCTTCCTCCAGCCCCCTTCAGGCTAATCAGTCCCTCGCTGTCCTCCACCACCCGGATCTTCTGCTATGAGTCCTGGTAATTCAGCCAGTCAGCGCTGTCCGGCCGCATGCCGCTCCCACAGCCAGGAACATTCTGCACCTGCGCAATAGTGCTGCACAGGTGTAGTATGCTCCTGGCGGCAGAGTGTGTGCATGCGCACTACGCCCGACTGGCTCAAGTACCTGGACAGAAAATCCAGGTGGTGGAGGAGGACAACGAGGGACTGATTATCCTGAAGGCGGCTGGAGGAAGCCCCAGGTATGTATAAAACTTTAATTTCATCTGTCTCAGGTTTACTTTGTTACGCAGTAGTACTATACTCTACATATGCACTCCCCACAGAGCTGCAGGGAATCCACTGAGAATGTTGTGCACATTGAACACAGAGGTGTTGTCTGTTTACAATCTCCTCATTCCCCTGCAGAGTACCTGCACATCATTCTTACATGTACCCACACTTACATTGCCTAGGGCCTGATAGATGTTCTTTGTTACGGTCTGTACCTTTTACAAGTACTCTTACCAAGGACTAGTTTTAGTCTAAAGGGAATAAATATAGTAGTCTACATATCCTTCTCACTTCAGTTGTCTTGTAAAATTCCTAAGCGTTGGCAGTTAAGAGACGAATTTCATGTTACATACTTTTAATCAACAAAATTGTAATATGCAAATTAGAGGAGTCGGAGTCGAGGAGTCGGAGGAATCCTAAACTGAGGAGTCGGAGGATTTTTGGACTGACTCCACAGCGCAACGCATGGTGGTGTTGAAGTTGGACGTCAGATTGAGCTGCGTTATGCAGCTCTCAAAGCAGCGGCTCCAGGCTAGTGATAGGAAGTCCGGATCATTTTAAGGATTCGGATTATTTGAATCGGATCATTGAAAAGATCCGGATCTTTGAACCGAATCATTTGAATCATTTTACTAGGGAAGCAGACTGGGTGAAATGACTAGCAGGACAGGACTTTCCCTGCACTGTACATTCTGTATGTTCCTGTTTCTTCCAGACAGACATCCACTGTGAACCAAATCTTTCATTGTGATCCGGATGATTCGACTCACAAAAAAGATCCGTATCAAATGAACAATATAATGTTCATGATCCGGGCAACACTACAGTCCCACCACGAGTCTCTGCAGTGCAGTGAATATTAATTAGCCATGTGGCTGGCCGCGGAGGAGGAGGGGAGATCTCCTCCTCCAACATTACTGAGCATGTGCAAATAGTCTAACGTGGCTTAGCCCAGTATAAAATACAGCATGCAGCACTTTGTTTAAACGTGTTGCGTTACTATGTAACGGAATGTGTGCACTGTGAACAGCACATTGATTTTACAGTGCTGTGAGTTAGGCTGCGTTGCTGGCTGCTGTAACGTGGGACTTTAACGTCCCACTGTGAAACCAGCCTAAAGGTTGAGAGTCAATCAGCCTCCAGTCAACTCTGAGCTGACTAAAGGTCTTTGTCAATCCTGGCAAAGAATGCAGCAAAAACATTCAGGCATGTCCATTTGAAACAGGAAAATGTATCTTTTAAATTTAAACTATGGTTATTAGCTTTCACTACAGCTTATATCGCTTAGTCAGGCATGGTATAGAATCACAGTTGTGAGATCACTACATAGAAAAGTGCAGCAGTCTTAGGGCTGGTTCAGACGGACGCTTGCAGAGCGTTTACAGACAGCGTTCGGGGCTTGGTGTTAAACACTCCTATTCAAGTGAATGCGAGTGTTTGTACCAAGCTTTCAATCGCGTTTACACAAACGCGGCGTTTGGGTCCCGATTTTCCCTGGCGTTCAAGGAGCCCCGGAAGCTACATGTAGCTTCCAGGGGCGGTTAACCGCGACGGCTAATGTCCCTCTAGGGGAAGAAAAAAACACGACCGCATCCAAACGCAACACGAACGCTGCTGAAAGCCCACAAACGCAACGCCAACTAACGCAACGCCTCCAAACGTCCATCTGAACCAGCCCTTATGCTGGGAATACTTGGAGATAGATGGCTCGATAGATAATTTCCAACAGGTCCGATCTGATCTCAATCGTTTTTCTGATCACTTGTATATATCAGAAAAAACGATCAAAAATCAGGACAGACCTGTCGGAAATGTTCTCTATCTATCGAGCCATCTATCTACCGAAAAAACGTATCGTGTATTCCCAGCGTTCGGAATTCTGAACAACCACCAGGGAATAAGGAAAAACAGCTACATAAGAAAACTGACATACAAGTCACTAGCAGAGATGCTCTGGTGAGAGGCTAATGATTGTGTTGATGCAAATTCTATGGGAAGGGGCGGACTATGAAGCCCAATCGAGAGAGGCATGCAGGCGCTTTTTATGGGAGGGAAATGGGTCTATGGAAGTGGAATCGAGAAAGGCACGCAGAGGGTCTGTCGGAGGGGACAGTGGCATCCAGGAGGACAGCGGAACTACAACGAGGGAGCATATAAAACTGCTAGGGGCTGGTAGAAACCCCAGGGACGCAAATCTAATTCCCCTCCTCGGAAAACAAACAGGATAACATTGTGTGCCAACACAGTTTTTCAAATAAGCTTGCACATAGCCAGGTATGCATCAGGATGAAGTAGTCAAGGGGAATTATATTCCATAAACAACCTTTTCCATATACCTGAAATATTTGTCAGAAGCTTTTATTTCAGAGGAAATGTTTATTTATTCACATACACACTTTACAACTTTGCCTGCAGACTGTCACAAAACCTCTAAAAGGATGCCAAAGTTCTATTGTGTATCTGGCAGACGCATGTACTAGCAACCATCTGTAAACACAGCAGTCTGTCTCAAGTTCAAAGCAAAAGCATGCAGGCCAGTGACAAAAAAGAAAAGAAATAGTATTTCCTCTTTAGGGATCAACCAATGAGAAACAAAATATCCATTCTCCAGTTCTTAGTCATTCCTGGATTAAAATATTTTAAATCTGAGACCAAAATTACTATTCATCCAAGTTCTCTTTTTGTTTGGGGCTGTTGGAAATAGGGAGAAAAATTACAAAGATTAATGAAACCACAAAAAAAGAAAGCGGGATATTGTTCCCTTTTGCATTAAGCCTCATACACACAGAGGACTGTCACCCTGCAGAAATCAGGACTCGATCCTTCGGGCAACAATTATGGTCAAAGTATGTACAGACACATTGCTAGCCTCTAGCAGGGTTGCCACCCAGCATTTGCTTGGCACAGCCGGTATTTCTTATATAAAGTTGGTATTACATTTGAACCTGCACGTCATTTACCAGTAATTCTCCCAACCAGAAGGAACCCTCCACTACACTTCTTGGACTGGCTTGCCACCGGGCCCTTGCCTGCCACTCACAAGCAACAAGTATTGCAGCTATTAATGCATTCTGTTGCTATGAAGCAGGTGGTGGGTCGATGGCAAGACGCTCAACAGAGCAGCACGAATCAGGCGGGGTAAGAAGAACAGTCCCCTGAACCTGCACTTGGCCAAACCAGGCAGATCAGTCAGGAAGATCATCTGGCAACTCAGCGAGTGTGATTGTAGTGACTGTATACACACTAAAGTCTCAGGCCAACAACCATATATTGTGTGCAAAAGTCTTTACACTGCAGGTAGACAGGTGCTTCATAAGCACCATGGTCATTAATTAATTTCAGAAAAAGATTTAACATAACCAAATGTCTTTCAAGCTCCCAGCAAGGAGCAGGAAGTCAAAATAGGTTTGATATTACTTTTTTCCTTCATTTTTAGTACTTTTAAGTTACTGGGTGCCAAAAAAATGAATTAGATCTCCTAGAAGAATAGTAGGAAAGAAAAGAAGACCACATTGTCAGTTGTGAACCATTTGTGACATCATGCCATATAGTGTAAGTGGCGGACCACGCGTCAGCATACTGGACTACATAAACTGTACTAAGTACAAGTTTATGTTCCAGTGTGGTGGTAAACTTGCAAAAAAAGTCAAAAGTGTGCCACAGTGCACTGTACAATACACTTAAACTTGCACATAAAACACAATGAAAAGCATAAATGTATATGAGCCCTTAATGGCTAGGTCTCCTTCAATCAACCAAAAGTGAGGAAACCATGAACGTGACTAACTACACTGAACTGGAACAGTGTGTATTCACTGCTTTGCTGAGGAGTTTCGTGCTAAAAGCTATTGACTTCTAGGAATTAATCTAGACTTACATTTTTAAATCATGATTAGAATTATGTAACAGATTTAATTCTTTTTCTACATCACATGGAGCTTGCTGGATTTACAGATACCAATGAATTGTCTGTTATTCTCTAAACATCCTCACCGTATTTGAAACAAGACAAATCTGTAACAGTCCCCTACAATTATTTACAGAATACCATGTACAGCTTAGGCATGGAAATACAGAAACTATTTATACAAGCCATAAAAAAATGACAAAGAAACGCGGCTTCTGGTCAGATGGTAAACCTACATTCTGTCATCTGCTGTAAGTTAGCAGCATAAGGGCTATGTATAAAGGCTGAAGGCCAGAAAAGTGCAATTTCAGAGAAAACACTGGCATCTTTCAGATTACAAGATTTATAAAAGTGGTGATCAGTTTAAGTGATTGCCACTTTAATAATTGATCTCCGGTTTCCCAAGATAGTCATCTTTGCCTAAATGGCACTTTCATGATTATCACCATATCAATAAAGTGGGAATCAGCCTGATCACCACTTTATGGTCACCAAAGATAACCTGCCACTTTCATTGCAGTGAACAGCACAGGACAATTTTTTTATATAAATAAATGAGCCGTATTGTTCTATACAAGAAATTCCAAAGTACACCCTGGTCCCTGACCAGATTGACATATCCAGCAGACAGAAATAAAGTACAATAACATCTGTAAAGTACTTTTCTACTGTGGGACCTAAAGCACATAAGCTTGCCTTAGATCAATAGGTGACTTTTCAGTTTTGATTTAAAGGTCTCCAGGAGGGTTAGTCTATATAATAACTTATCAGAACTGCTGAATCAGCCACTTTTTGAAAGATTTCCTAGTCTGGGCAGTGGGCAAGAGGTGATGGAAATTTCCACTGAAGGGGACATAAGACTGCAATAAAAATACAAACGGTTCTAACCCTTTACCACACTATCCAAAACTAAATTTTCCTTTAGGGCCCGTTTCCACTATCGCGAATCCACATGCGTTGCCCGCATGCGGATTCGCACAGTCAGTACAAGTGGATGGGACTGTTTCCACTTGTGCGTTTCCCCGCATGTTTTTCTGTGCAGAAAAAATCTGCATGGTAGGGCCCTCAGAATTCGCCTGCGTGGGGAATGCAGGCGAATCGCACGCAATGTATTTAATAGGGAAATCGCATGCGTTTTCCCCATGCGTTTTTTGCCGCGAATTCGCATGCGATTTCGCATAGGTATTAATGTTAATTTACACAGACAGTGACATGGTTAAATTCGCATAGAGCCTTACCTATGCGAAATCGCGGCAAAAACGCATGCGGAATCGCACCCACATGCGATTTGCCTGCGGTGATTCGCCGGCGATTCCGCAACGCTATAGTGGAAACGGGCCCTAAAAGAAAGATCACACCCTGTGTCTGCAGGAAACTAGTTTTTTTTTGAGTTTGCCTGAATTGGGGCTTTAAGACATTTATAAATATTAAAAACTCATTCTTGGTTGGCTTTTATATTTTTTGTCAATAACTTGTACCTTTTACACTAAACAAAGGATCAAGGAAAACAACTTGAAGACTCCAAACATATAGTCACTGGCACCACTCACCACTATGTTTGAAATACGTAGAAAGAGTTAAGCGTCATACAGAACTTGTACTCACATCCTGATTCACCATTCCAGTCACTGCTCTTTAAGGCCTCGCTCACATTAGGCAACATAGATGGCAGTGCTTTCAGGATGCACCACACACAATCACAAGCTACCTCCGTTGTGCTGCTGATCCAATTTATTACAGAGAATAAGATCAGCGCTGCATTTTGCCATCGCACTGCTGCACGCATTTTTGACAAAGTGCATTGCCACGCAGCACATTTAGTCTTATCGTCATAAGTGCAGTCTATGCACTTCTGAGATTCATGTGTGTTGCACACCATACACCCTGCCAAAATGCGCATGGAAATGCATATAGTGTAAAGGAGAAACCACACACCGGTTTTTGGCAGGCGCATAATTTTCTGAATGAACATATCAGTTACCGTAATATAGGAAGAGAGATTTGGCAACTTGCCCTACTCCAAGATTTAGAATGCATCTCCACATTTTCATCCATTCACAAACCATGTTACAATTACATCCAGCAAAAACTTTTATTTCTTTTTGTTCTAAGGTTTGGATCGCACGATTATCGATTGTGCTGGGTTTTCGCGTTTTTGTTTTGTGTCAATGGTGCAATTGTATGCAAACTTTGTGCATGAGGACCCATCCTATATCTACCAAGAAGTGAAACGTGAATTCACTGGTGATCAGCCGGTGGAAAATGTAGTTAGACACTGGTATAATCACACATATGAGTAGATAAGTGCGAGTCAATATGTAAAAGCCCTCCTAACTACGGTAGTTGACAACAGTGGCAGCTCTAGTAAGACTTGAGACAGCCCACTGCATTGGGGGGGGGGGGGTGTCTTTACGTATCCCCCCTCTAAGACCCTCGTTAAGAAACTGGTGTCGGGGTGTAGCTTTTCCCACTGCAGGGACATGGAGGGTAACTACAATAAATGATAAACAAGTGCTAGGGTCAGCGACCATATTTAAAGAGTAGCTTCATGCGAGTACTTCAGATCTGCCCTTCGCTGTTGCTGGGGGAATCTCTGTTTGGTGGGGGGGGGTGTCTCATCTGTTTATCATTTTTCATGCACTGTTATTTTCCTGACGAATCTCTTTCTTAGAGTGAAACTAGTTGATTAAGACACTGGCACTGTATATAAATGCACTTGGCTCCACCATTTACCTCCAGTTGCAGATGCCTTCCATGAAGGCAGCGCTTTAGATAGCCTTTTAAGTACACTAATGTGTTAGGTGTGTGTAATTGGGCTGGTGGTTTTCAGGCTGTCCTACCACGCCCTACAGTGAACACTACCTTACATTTTCATTGTCAACTATCTAGCACTTGTGTATCATTTATTGTAGAGTTAGCCTTCATGGATATGCAAAGGCCCCTCCCCCCCCCCCCCCCCCAATTCAGTGAGCTGTCTCACAAGTCTTATTACTAGAGCTACCACTGTTAGCAGCTAGCTAGGAGGGCTTTTACGTATTGACTCACATTTATTTAGTCATGTGTGATCATACCGGTGTCTAACTACATTTTCTGAACAACAGTGAATTAACGTTCACTTCTTGGTACTTATAGGATAGGTCCTCGCGGAAAAAGTTTGCATACATTTCTTACCTGTACCGCCCCTTGGTTCTGTGTTGTATTTATCAATGGTGCCATTAACATTTTCCTAAACATGCAAATCTCTACTAGGCCAGAAGGTGAAAGCTATGCTATCTAAAGGTACCCATTACCAGTACAATTCCACAGCTGATCAATTGATTAAACAATCGTCATGCCCATTAACTGCCGACCTACAGCTAACCAATTTGTTCAGATTATAGGAACACTAATCTATTAATATGTTCTTTTAACCTGGGATTGAGAGAGTACCTGAAATGCTGGCAAATAAGAGATAAGCAAATGAAATGTACACATCATTGTTTACTGTATCAAATGCTGAGTGAGCCAGGAGGGGAGGGGGAAATTCCCTCACAGTGTATCTGTTAACCCTGTGTGTGTGAGAGAAAGTTATGTGTCCTGTGTCTCTGACTGAAGTGTCTGAATAGAGCAGAGAAAATGTAACTTGTTATACACATTCGTAATTGCCTGTGACACCATAGCTTTTCATACTTTTTTTTTGCTTTCAGAGAAAAATGCTCTGTAGTCTGGTATAAAAAAAAAAAAACAACAACAACATTGGCTGTGCATTGAAGCAGACAACCGTTTTGAGAATGATTTGTCCCAATAGAGCTAAATTCTACACACAATGAATTACAGCTTTTGCCTCTGATATTTAACATGAAAAGTAGGAAAATGTTTACACATCTTAGACGTTATTTGTGCATTGTCATTTTAGAACAGTTGGTTTGTTAGTGCTCCTTTAATGGAACGGATCCATTATTTTGGGCCGGTCCCATCGTTCTGATCAACATAAATTTGGGCATTACTAAGAAAGTCCAATCGTTTCCAATTGGTAACCACAGCAAACAGAAATGGTCAATCGGCCGCAGAGTTGTACCATTAATGGGTACCTTAAAGCTACTAGCTGAAAAGCACAATCAATTAGCCAGCATCTGTGTTAATCAACTACCAGCTAGTGGCTTTCATTAACTAGTATAGCTTGCACTTTCAGGGTCAGTGGAAATTTGTAGGTTAGGAGCATTTTCTGCATATGCCTAACAGGAAGATAAATCTCAGTGGAGACACTGCAACAAAACCGGCACAGGATTTGTAAGGGCAGGTGCACACTACAGTAAACAGTGCAGTGTATACCCAAGTGATGTATGGGCAGAGGTCGATCCTTAAGGGTGACACTTATAATAGGAGCCTCATCAGTCAGTCCTTAAACAGTCATAGTCTCTGCTGAGGCCCTGTTACATTTCCCTTTATTCCTTCTAACGGTCCCTCTCCCCACTGCCTTGCTTCAAGCAGCGTTTCCATAGGATGACACCCCAGCGGTCACCTGACCTGATCAAAGCAGCAACAACATCTCTGCTTCTGCATAATGCAGTGACAATTTTGATGCTCTGGTGTAAGTTAAGCTGATCATATATAGAGATATGGTTAATCAAATGAGCTCAACATGAATGGATTGGTAAAACACCATGAAGGAAACTAAATGATTAAATCTGCAGGTGATTGAACAGGAAAAAAAATCTGTGCGTGAGTGGCCTGTTAAAGATTTCGGCAAAACAAAAAGAAAGTGACAGTCCATTATAATTATAACTCAAACTAAAACCATCTTATAGTTACACACACGATGTAGCATTTTCACAAGCCCAATTTTCTTGCCACACCTAAGAAGGTGTTTTATTAAATGCTCAATATGCCATTTGTCACATTGTATGCAAAGTCTCCATGTCCGCATGGATTTCTTTGCCTGTATTTGCATAATGGGAATGATGGAGTTCTCATGGCTTGTTGGTGAAGAGAGGAGATTAAGCTATTTCCACCTGTCAATGTGTATCCATGGCCTCTCTGCTGCACCACAGAAGCACTCTCAAGTTTCCATTATAGGCTGGCTTGCACTTCAGCTGCATTGTCAATAGGACTACAGCAAAAAAAAAAGTTAACCTCAGAGAACAGCATCATTGCAAACCTGCTACAATGCTCATTAGAGTAAAGCAATTAGGAGATTGTGGGAGGGGACAAGAAAATCTCATGTGTCAGGCTACGACAGGAGAGATCATATTCTATGGAAATACCACTGTGAAATTACACAGAAGAATAAAGGTCACTTATTCAGGACTTAATAGGGAGAAACCTGAGAATCAGTTCATACTCAACCACCAAAATCCTCATCTACATATACATCTTAACATTAAAAACTGCAAGAATTAATGGACCAAGGCCCATAAAACACTAAGGCACACTAATATGGCCTCAATTCACGGAGCATTATCAAACGTTTATCAAACACTTTATCAAACGTTTGATAATTTACCTCATGGGTAAAATCTCAATTTACTAAGGTATTATATATTTATTGAATGTTTTACCGATAAAACGTTCAACAAATATATAACACCTTAGTGAATTCAAAATGAGATTTTACCCATGAGGTAAATTATCAAACGTTTGATAAAGTGTTTGATAAACGTTTGATAATGCTCCGTGAATTGAGGCCTAAGGTGTTATATATTTGTTGAACATTGTATCGGTAAAACATTTGATAAATATATAACACCTTAGTGAGATTTTACCCATGAGGTAAATCATCAAACAATTGATAAAGTGTTTGATAAACGTTTGATAATGCTCCGTGAATTGAGGCCTATGGCAGGTAGTTTTCCATGTACGATTTTTTGTTTTCATTTGCGTTTTTTTCCCTTTGCTACAAATTACAATAGACATACAGAAGCGTGCAATATGTGGGAAAAAAAACAAACAGATAGCTAAAAGAAAATTCGGCAAAAAAAAAAAAAAAAAAAAAAAAAAAAAAAAAAACAACTCGATTTCTCAAGCTGCCTATTGATTTCCTACCCCATGAATGGTCTTTCAGGCAACAAAAAGCCATGCGAATTTAGCTGTAGGCCTCCTACGGCCTTGTTTGCAATATGCTTATTGCCATACAATGCAATGCATTTGCGCAACCAAAAGCAATGCCCATGTTCTTTAATGGGTAGGTTCGCACATGTGCACCTTAATGGATTCCATTTCCCAATGCACTGCCTGACGCAAGAGTCTGGACAACGCAAGTAGAACGTGGGTCCCATAGAATGTGGCCAGGCTATAACAAGATATAGAAGACTAGGAGACCATGTGGACATACTCTGTAAAGTGTGAGTGAAAGTGTGCGAGTGCGAGTGAGAATGAAATTCTAAGCTAGCGAGTGTAGTAACATCAAGGACAACATTTCTGCCAAAATCTTATTAGCTTATGGTGAACAGTGGAGAAACAGGTAAATGATCAACATCTGGAAGAGAACAATTACCTGATGTACCACTAACTGAACAGTGTGAGTACCTACCTTTGTTGTAATATTTAAAAATGAGCAGAAATCATTACAACGTTAATTCGATATGTGCCAGCAATTCTGTCTCCCTATCAAAAAAGATATAGTTTAAAGCAGGCCATTTTGCAAACAAGCATGGTGTGAGACATCACCTATTGTCAAAAACTGTACCCACCCCTTCCCGAATCACTAGGCTGCTTCCGCCTCCAAACTACTGACAGGTTAAGTTAGTACCAGGCAAAAAAAAAAAAAAAAAAAACACCTATACCAGAGAAAAAAAAAAAATCTGCAGACCAGGAACTCATGCAGAAAGCACATTTGCTTGCTACCCAGAGCAACCAATCATATTCCTTTTTATCTGACATTTAAAGCAGACCCGAAGATAAAAAAATAAATATAATAATAATAATAATAATAATAATAATAATAATAATAATAATGCATCCTGCGCAGGCACAGTACGAACCTCATACTCCGTGTTCACAAGATGCTCCCAACAACAGGAGTGAGGATGCGCGCACCAGGGCTGCACAGGCACAGTGGCCCACCAACTCACAAAAAACTGAGCTGCATGGAGGGACAGGGGGATCGTTTGGTAACGTCTCAGGCCAGTAGAAACCCCAGATAAGTTGAATTTTTTTTTCACCTTACAGGTTTCCTTTAAAGGAATTGTCAGGCAACCAAAAACAAAAACTTTCACTTACCCGGGGCTTCTACCAGCCCCATGCAGCCATCCTGTGCCCTCGTAGTCACTTACTGCTGCTCCAGTCCTCCGCCGCCAGCTAGCTTCGTTTTTGCCGACCTCGGGGTCGGCGGGCCACATTGCATACATTTTTACGCATTCCCGCTGGTGCAGTGGTGAAACACTTAAAAATGTATGCATTGCGCCACTAACACGTAAAAATTTATGTGTTAATGTTCTTGCACCAGCGGGAATGCGTAAAAATGTACGCAATGCAGCCTGCCGACCCGGAGGTCGGCAAAAACAAAACCAGCTGGCGGCAGGGCACTGGAGCAGCAGTGAGTGACTATGAGGGCACAGGATGGCTGCATGGGGCTGGTAGAAGCCCCAGGTAAGTGAAACTGACTTTTTTTTTGCCTGACAATTCCTTAAAAAATCAGCACTATAAATAGAGCTGAAAGCAAGAACATTTTTTTTTTTTTTTTTTTTTTTAGAGGAACTAATAAGTCATCTCATATGAACTGTAGAAGTCAATTATAGAGGACTGACTTTCTGTCTTCTTATACAATTAGAGATTCAAAGTAACCAAAAAAAAAAAAAGTAAAAAACACGTACTAGGAAGCAAGTCCTTATTATTGCGATTTGTGTGTAAAAATCACGTGAGACGTACAATCAGAGCTTTGCTGGTCACAATCGTATGCAGAAGAAGGAAGAGACCACAGCAAATCAGAACCTTATAAATCTCATCTGATTTAAAGAGACTCCGTAACAAAAATTGCATCCTGTTTTTTATCATCCTACAAGTTCCAAAAGCTATTCTAATGTGTTCTGGCTTACTGCAGCACTTTGTACTATCACAGTCTCTGTAATAAATCAATGTATCTTTCCCTTGTCAGACTTGTCAGCCTGTGTCTGGAAGGCTGCCAAGTTCTTCAGTGTTGTGGTTCTGCTATGCACTCCCCCCTCAGGGGGGAAAGAAACACACAAATGATCTCTTGAGATTCAAAAGGAAGGCTGTATACAGCCTGCTTGTGTATGGATGTATTTTCTATGTGTGGACATACTGTACATCAACCTACTTCCTGTTTTGGTGGCCATTTTGTTTGTTTATAAACAAACTTTTTAAAACTGTTTTTAACCACTTTTAATGCGGCGGGGAGCGGCGAAATTGTGACAGAGGGGAATAGGAGATGTCCCCTAACGCACTGGTATGTTTACTTTTGTGCGATTTTAACAATACAGATTCTCTTTAACTAATTGCCTTTCCCTTATTTCATGAAAGCTGAAGCGCTTCTTGCAGTCGTCACTGTTCTTCTCTAGTTGGTCACCCCTGCCTTCAGATGCATGGTGCTTCCTTCATTAGGCTCACTTTGAAAGTAGGTTTGTGTTCTGCAAAAAGTTCTCCAACTGCTGCTACGTGCCTTTGAAGAAGACTTTTCAGTTCTCTTTCTGCTTTATAACAAACATTTCATTTACAAAGCTACTTCGCACAGAAAAAAGAAAAAAAAAATTGGGGAAAATGAATGCTGGCAACTTTCATGTGAAGCAAGGCTGCAAATGCTCATAGCTTTAGGATAGGATGGAAGATGATGTTTCCAAAATAAACCCTTTGTTTAGTTTGTTTTCAAAACAGCCCTAAGAGAACTTGCAGAAAATTTGTACTGCGCTTTGCTGTTATATATAGTGTGATAGAAGAACTTTATTTTATTCATTTTCTTCTATGATTCTCCATTATTAATGCCATGTCTGCATCCCTAATTCCAGCACCAACGAGTGGGCAATACCTGATGGACGCAACTGAAACACTTAGCAGTACATCAGGTTGCCGAGTGCCATACTGCAGAAACGTAACCCCCCTGGCGCTATGATTATTGTTAAAGCAGCAGTTTTTAACACGTTTTTACACTCTAAAAATCATACCGCTGGACAGATCTGCAACAGCCCTACACGTTAAACACCTGCCATGGATGCAACTCGAGATTACAACTCTGAGCTGCGGATTTCTGTCCCGAGCCTGACTCAGGGTTACCACTAAGGAGGTTTTAATAAAATATTCACCCAAAGCTTGCTTTTGAGGTACGACAACTGTCACTTGCATAGCAGAAGTCTTGTGGGATTAATGACCCACAGCATTGCCCTACACCAGAGTTCACCAACCCTGTCCTCAAGGACCACCAACAGTACATGTTTTGCAGAAAACCACACACATGCACAGGTGGGGTAATTAGTGTTTCAGCAGAGCTCTTTAACTACCTCTGTGGTTTTCTGCAAAACATGCACTGTTGGGGGTACTTGAGGTCCGAGATGAGAAACACTGCCCTACACCATGTGGTACAATGTTTGCAGTTCAATCAATGCTTAATAGGATTTCTGCCAAGGCAAAAAAAGAGCGACTCAAGAAGATTCACATGAAGTTCATGAAATGGGTAGCCAGTCTCTAGACCTTAATCCAAAAGAAAATCTGGGCAGAGAGCTGAAGGTTCAAGTTGCCGAACATCAGCCTCAACCTTTTTTTTACTTGGAGAGAATCGGCAAAGAGGAATAGGCCAAAATTCCACCTGAGATGTGTGAAAACCTGGTGGCCAACTACAAGAAACGTCTGACCTGATTGCCAACAAGGATTTTGCCACCAAGTACTAAGTCAACTTTTGATAAGGGATCGAATACTTATTTCACTCATAACAATGTACATCAAGCTGCTTTTGGGACAATGGATTTGAGGGGGTCTTTTGTTGCGATTCGGTTTCTCACAGCTATAATACACTTACCATTACAATTATAGACTGGTCACCTCTTGGTCAGAGAGCAACTAAGCAAAATCAGCAGGGGATCTAACACTTTTTTTCCCTCACTGTTTATCCAGCTGGATCACTATGTGAAGGCGAGTCAAACATACATTTTAGTGTTATGAGGGACGGCTTTATAAAACACAAACCTTACCCATGTCAGTAGTAAAAAAAAAAAAATATAAAATGAAAAAAAAAAAAAAAAAAGGGTCTGTGTAATCCCACAGCGATTGAATGTATGAACCAACCTCCTACGTCTTAATTATGTGCCCGCACACTGTTCCCCACTTGCAATTCCCTCTGTGCAAATGCCAGCGCCAAATTGGAATAAATGTCAGCCACAGACTGTCTTTTTTGTTGAACCAAAGCCCAGACCACCTCTTCACAAGGCTTCCTCTCGCACAGCACTGCTAGCAGGCCGTGTATTAGTACAGAACGTCATTCCAGGATTAGTGGTACTGTTAGAGCATCTTGGAGAAGAAGTACGGGGAAAAGGCTGACATACACATGTACTTTCAGCCACCTCAGAACTAGACTTAACTGCCACTAAAATGTAATGCAGAAATACAAGAGTTACTGAACATAACAGATATACTAACATACAGCAATTAGCCACAACATTAATGTCAATGATGGATGAATATCATTGCTTATTTTGTCTCAGTGACACCTATCAAGATGTGGAACATATTATACACAGTAAGTGAGACATGCATTCTAGAAAGCAAAGCGATGGAAAAAAGAAAAATGGCAAGCATAAGGATCTGAGAAATGTTGATAAAGGTGAACCAGTAACAGGCTAGGTAAGGAGCAGTGCAGTTTCTAGGTGAAATTTCTCCCAGGGCGAGTGTGAAAAAAATACGTCCCCCCCCCCCTCCCCTTACTCTCTGCTCCCCCCCCCCCCCCCTTTCCAGGGCTTATTTCTAGCGAACACACTGAAACCAGCGCAGGAGATTTGGGCGCAGCCAGCGCCACCACAGGCTGTAATAGGAATTACGGCTATAGCAGGCACAGGGAGTAACTTCAGCGTCGTCAGAAGACGGAGCTAAAGTTACTTTTAAAACATAATAATTCGGCTTCCAGCAATTGCTGGAAGCCAAATTATTTCATTCCCCCACTATCCATGGCGCCTGGAGGGGGAATAGTATTTAACACGCCTGGGACTTGTGCAGCAGCAGGATCAGCCATATACCGGCTGAATCATTATCTCTCGTATGCTATTTCTAGGTCATAGGAGTATATAGAGCAGATTCATTATTGATAACGCGCTGCAAAAGTTAAATATTCTTACTTGTGCTAGTGAAGTAGCATAACTTAATTATCATAGTAGCGGCCATGCTAGTGAAGTATCGCGGTAGTGATACGTTACTATCGCACAGCACTTACAACGATCGGTTGTTGCTAAGGTATGTACACTACGCTGACAGTAGCATGCCGAGGGATAAATAGGTCACGCAACTTCACTAGCGCACGTAAGAACATTTAACTCACGCGTTAACAATAATGACTCTGCCCCTATATGTGCCTATATGACACATTTAATTTTTTATCCTTCAGGCAGGGGACACACTTGACTGTTTTCGTGCACGTTTTCTGCGCAGAATAACTGAGAACTCATGTTAATCAATGGGTTGAGTTCCTGGTTTGAATCCCAGCCAGGACACTATCAGCATGGAGTTTGTAGGTTCTCCCCGTGTCTGTGTGGGTTTAAAAACATATACAGATAAGTTAATTGGCTTTCCTCTAAAAATTGGCCCTAGACTACAATACACACACTACACAATATAGACATATGCCTATGGTAGGGATAAGATTGTGAGCTCCCCGAGGGACAGTTAGTGATAAGTCAATGTACTAAGTACAGTGCTGCGGAAGAAGTTGGCGCTATATAAATACTAAATAATAATCGATCATTTAAAAACATGTTAGTATTAACACAGTATTCATTTATAAACTAGTCAGTGTTTGCCCATTGAAAAATATTTCCTCACACCAAATGTACGATCTAGAGTGCTGGGGAGGGACTGAGTGCACGACCAAGGGGGAAGGTGAGGGACCGAGTGCACAACTGAGGGGGCAGGGGAGGAAATCAGTGCACAACCAGGGGGGCTGGGGAGGAACTGAGAGAGAGGCCGAGAGGGCTGGGAAGGAACTGAGAGCACATTAGGGGGAGCTGGGAAGGGGAAGAGTGAGGGCACATTCAGTGTACTTGGGAGGGGGCATTCTGGATGCAGGAGGGGGTGAGGGAGAGACTGAGGGCACATTGAGGGTACTTGGGAGAGGGGGATTCTGGATGGGGTGGGGGAAGAAGACTGAAGGTACATTGAGGGTGCTGCGAGAGGAGGGGAGAGCAAAGGAGCATTGTAGGTGCTGGGTAGGAGAAAGTGACAGATCATTAAGGTTTTTAAGGAGGAAAGTGCTAGTTATGGGAGATGGTGCGATTGACGTCACCAGGTTGCGGAAGCGCTCGCTGGCCGGCCGGGACATACAATCTACAATTGGAACTAGCGGGCACACCGCGGTAGAGTAACTGGACGCCGATGCCACACAAGGGGGTGAAACCCGCTGGGCTTGTCAGCCCGATAAGCGCCATATCTACTAGAATTGTGTAAGTGCGCTGCATAGCGCAGGCTACATACCAGTGTTTACATCAAGTTGCGCTATGAATATTTTTATTGCTGTGTATGTATGTTTTTACCTTACCAGAGTCCCATGTCCAAAACAATGGCAAATCGAATTGAATCGAATTCCGATCGGATATGTCGGATTTAATCAGATCGTAATCGAATCACACAAAGAATCGTATCGTGTAGATGGGGCTTTGAACTGCTGTTCAGGAAATGCTGTTGAAAGAAAACCCTGAGAATCCCCCATGAACAGATGGGCTGGCCCAAAACCTGTCGGTTCTGTCGGATTTTAACTGCCTACTTTATGGCGATAGTGGTCCTTTAAGTAAACTGGTTCAGAACGCACAGTGCATCAGTTTGCTATGTCTGGAGCTCCGTAACTATAAATCAGTCAGAATGCTGATGATACCACCACCAAAAGTGTCAATAATGCGCATCAGAGCTGTAACATGAAGCAATGAAAGAAGGCCTGTATAATGATTTTCATTGACATTTTAATAAGCAGATCTTCATCTAACAAGGTATCTGTGGGATGTGCTGAAAAAAAACCTCAAAAACAAAATTTGAGGAACTTGCACATTTGGTGGAGTATAGAAGTTTACAGAGCACTCCTATAGCTTGCCTACTTAAAGCGTGTCTGAACTAAGAGGGATATGAAGGCTGACATATTTATTTCATTTTAAACCATTCAGATTGCCTGGCTGTCCTGAGGCTCTATCACTTAGTGTTAAACACTGAACAAGCATGCAGATCAGGTGCTCTGACTGAAGAGTGACTATCAGCCACATACATGCTAGTTTTAGGTGTAGGATTCAGACACTTCTGCAGCCAAAGAGATCAGCAGGACTACCAGACAACTGTCAAGCATCCGGCAGCGTATTGCGCCAATCAAAGTGCGGGGATAAAGTGATTGGACCCACAAAGGCTCAGGGCAGGACGAGTGGAACGCTGACGAAAGTTACTAGTTAATAGTGCTCACTATGCTGCACTACATGCAGCATAGCATGCGCAGAGTGCCAGCTCCCCTGACTAAGCACGATTACAGCTAACGCTAGCTGTTACACTGCACTATCATTAGTGAATCAAGCCCTTTGTCCGACAGATTAGCGAATTGGGCAAAATAAAAATTGTACAGTGGATGGCTACCTTCAGTTTACTAAAATGATATCACTGGGTAAGTTTCTGCAGGCAGCCTGCAATGTTAACCTTTTCGGGACCACGTGCATTAGATTCTACGCCGCACTTGTGGCTGTTCTAGCCTGATGCGGCGTAGAATCTAAGCCGGCCCGCAATTTCCGCTCCCGACGCGATCGGGCGCACCCGGAGGGGGAGATTAAGCTGTCATATGACAGCAGACATCTCCCCCGAGTGATCAGCAGCCATCGCGTATGGCTGCTGATCACGTGATCACTACGATCGCCGTCGGATCGCAGTGATCACATTGACAGTGGCGGCGGCAGGGGGGAAAAGAAGAGGATCCACTCACCTCCCTGCCGTTCCAGCGACGATCGGCACCCCCCTCCGCTCTGGCCGGCATCTCCGCTCCGTCTGACGTCAGCGCCGGGTCCCGGCTTGATGACGTCATCAAGCCGCGACCCGGAACTGATCGTCAGACAGAACGGAGATGCCAGCCAGAGAAGAGGGTCCCGTGTGGCTCATCGCTGGAGCCTGGAAGGTAAGTGAAGGCTGCTGGCAGAAGGGGGGGCCCAGGCCACCATGGTGGGAAACAAATCCTGGCAGCCACAGACAGGTCTCGGCCGCCTGACCCCCCCAAACGCGCACACCCCCTTCCCGCGCAAAGTGCCTGGTCCTTAAGGGGGGGGGGGGGGGGGGGAAGGTGGCCGGTCCCGAAAAGGTTACGATAGCCATACATCAGGCGACCGGGCAGCCAATCGACCATCTGATTCAATTATAATCAAATTGGTTTAAAAACTGTGCCGCCAAGTGCATGCCTGAAAAACAATGCGATAAATTTCAGGACGAAATTGGTCGCATAAGTCGACCGCACATGCTGCAAGATGTAGGGCTGACTTACTCGATCGGGTGAGCGGCAGTAACTGCATGGAAATGCACCGAAAACCCCAGCGCTGTCCCCCCGAATGTTAAAATGTCCCCCCGGTGCACAGTGTAAGTGATAAATTACGTGTTCGCAGCCTCCGCTTGTCCTGCTGGCTCCAGGCTCACTCCGCTCTACATACACGCACGACCCATGTGGTTGCCTAGTAAAGGTTCACGTATGACGTCAGACGTGACCCACGCGGCCACGTTACTAGGCAAACACGTGGCGTGCGTGTAGGGAAAGCAGAGTGTGCCCAGAAGCCAGAGGGAAACAAGCGGAGGACGCATACAGGTAATGTATCACTTGCACTGGGCACCGGGGGGGACATTTAAAATTAGAGGGATAATGTCGGGGCAGCAAGGCGGTTGGATGCCGCATCACAAGGCTGATTCCGGATCGATCTCAGCATAAAATGGATCGGGAATCAGCCTGCGGTGTATGGGCAGCCAACAGATCTCTCTCTAATTAGATTTGATTAGAGAGATTTCTTGGTCGAATCTGCCCATCACTAGATTATGCTTCTCTTCAGGTTGTGGGTCAGCTTTGCCACCCTACTATCTGACAATGAAAGTTTAAGGTCTATAGTTAATCCTTGTTCATATGCAAGATTCCTGTAACCAAAAATGATCTTTGGTCACCGTTCCAGGTGACAATGTAGTAATGATTGCAGAACAGGCATGTTGTTCTCAGTTGAGCAACGTGTTCTGTCCTATGATGTGATGGTGGGGAGCAGGGCCGGGCTGAGGCAGAGGCGAGAGAGGCTCCAGCCTCATGGCGCAGTGTAGGAGGGGGTGCACAACTCACTCAGCTATCATTTCCCAATTGTGTTTGAAGCAGAGAGAAATAAGAAAAGAAGATAAATGGTAGGGACTGCAAGCCTACTAGAGAATATGGTGTTGGGGGAGGCACTTCTTAGTCTAATAGCAATAAGTGTGTGACGGCTGGGGTGGGAGGGATGGAGGGGCGCACCTTCATTGTCTCAGCCTTGGGTGCTGGAAGACTTTGTCCTGGCTCTGGTGGGGAGAGAGGGAACAAGCAAATCCGGAATTACCAGCAACCTGCTGTAGATTCTCCAACCTGACAGGCTGTTGAACAACAGGAGCCAACCACAGAGGGGGGGGGGGGGGGGGGACCTTAACACATGGTGGACTGTAAACCTAATCACATCACAATGTAAGGCTTCTATCATTTGATCTAATTTTACCACTTCTCAGCTGATTCTTTGCAATTGAAAAACTCAGGAGGCTCTGCAACACTGAAAAGAAAACCTTATTTTTGTATACTACAGAATGAGACTTTTCAACAATATCTTTTCAATAAGAACAAAGACAAAAAAAAAATAAAACTTTCACGCAAGTTTGCTGATTGTCACAGCACTAGTAAGGCAGCAGGAACAGGGCACATTCAATAAAAATTCCAAAGACAATGAAAAAACATCTCATCTCTTTCTTTGGGCTGGTTCTAAGGCAGGGGACACACTTCTCAGTTTTCTGTGAGCTTTTTTTTCTGCACACTATCTGTGTTTCTATGCAGAAAAACGTGCATGTTTTTTTCACAGCAGCTAATGTGATTGGTAGAGAAAACTGACAAAATGTGCAGAATTCCTGCAGGATGTCAGTTTTTTCTGCGCGTGAAAAACGCATTAAGTGTGAACCCATTGATTAACACGAGTTCAGTTTTTCTGTGCAAAAAAAAAAAAAATGCACACGATAACAGTCATGCGTGTCCCCTGCCTAAAACTGGCCCCACACACAGGAAATATTGTGCACGTGTGGTCACAGAAGTAAGGTTCAACCCTTGGATTCTTGTTTTCTAGAAGTATACACTCACTCTACTTGTGCCAAAAACCATGCAGCAAAAAATGATCCACTATTTATGGAATTAAAGACTACAGAGGGCTGCAGTCTAAAGGTGGCCACAAAAATACAATTTTTTAAATATCTGTTCAATTTAAGAATTGCAATCAGTTTTTCTGACTGATTGTAACATTTCAAAAATATGACCAATGTACCACACACGTATGTTCAAGTTTTCCCCCAATTATGATAAAAATGATTGGAATCTGACAAAATTGCTAGGATGTGTATATTAATAAATTGACAATCCAACACGTACCATACAATCTTTAGAAAGTTTGAAGAAAAATATCTGGCATTCTGGATCGATTAAAATCGAATAAAACGGGAAATCCAATCGGATTTTTTAGTCGAATGGAAAAAAAAAAAGCTTCCGGGAGATCCGATCATTTTTATCGGATTACAGTAAAATCGGATCATTTTATTGTATCGTGTGTGGCCACCTTTAGAAGGTGTTCTGCATAGTATGGAGACTGTCTTAAGATGGCAGAGTTTTCTCAAACAGATTGAAAAGTGTGAAGTATGAAGAAAGAACACCTATCCATATCCATCCATACCAGCATCAACGAGCAAGCGTATACCAAGATTCGGGCAAACCCATACGGGACTGTCGGAAGTGGCAAATTGTGAGAATTTGTTGCGTTTCTGAATACATTATCTGCAACTGGCTTTGCTTCTTTAAAGTGTGCAAGACGGATCCCGGAACTGCTTACGGAGAAGCATGAAGGCATTTATCTAACCACCTGTCAATGCTTACTGGACTGTTATGGTAATTAAGGGGGTGTCATTTTGAGGATAATAATCACTTGAGGTGAAACATAAATGTAGGTTAGTGTGTAAGAGAATTTAATGGAAACACCTGGGCTTAAGAATCAAAACATTCAGAACTCAATCAATTATAAAGGGATAATGGTGTTCACAGTATTCTCATATTTAAAAGGGTAAGTACTCAGTAACTATCAGCAGAGGAGTTCAACTGAACATTGCAAACATGATGGTCTGCATGACAATAAAGACTTCAGAGTTCAAAGAAAGCAAGTTTATTGTGAAAAGGATTTTGCTGTTGTGTGACAATATGTGTCCATACACTGCTACCAATACTGTTGGAATGCTTCATAACCTGGGATTTGAGTGCTAAGGCAAATTCTAAGTATAGCTCTGCCCTTTTTGGATTACCATCTGTTAAAGCCTCTTAAAGGAGAGGTACAGGATGTGTCAAATAAAACCATCCGCCTAGTTATATCAGTTATTGCTACTAATCTTTGATCATGGTTCTTCTGTCCTTGTATACAATATGCTTTGAATGATTGCCAAAACTGTATTTCTGCTACTGAAAACACTGCATAATGGTGAAGGATAAAATGACTTTCTTCATGCCTCTCCTTAACAGATGATATTAATGATTTATAAAGTGCCAACATACTCCATGGCGCTGTGGGGTACAAAATAAATACAGACAATGATATAAACCAATATACAAAATACAGAGTTGGTACAAAATGCAGAATCAGTACGAAGTACAGAATCCGTAATAACAGTGACAGAATTAATATGAATACATTTGTAACAATCCAAAACACAAAAATGGCGATATAATGCTTTGTGTGTAAAATACAATATATCGCATCAGAAAAAGGCACAAAAATGCACAGCAATGCAAGTGTATGGGCTAGTTTCCCTATTATGCAACTTTCCGTATGCATTTATGTGCGTTGAAAAAAAAAAAAACACAGACAGTATGCGGCGCTATTTTAACCCCACATGTCCATGTAATTACTGTCAATACGCTAGCTCAGCGGTGGCGAACCTATGGCACGCGTGCCCGAGGCGGCACACAGAGTAGTCTCCCCGTACACGTGCTGTGTCCCATCGCCAACAATCTGGCCGCACGCCTGAAGGGTTGGAGCGAGAGGTATGGAGGGCCCCGTTTGCGGCCGAACCGGAAGCAGCTGCTGCGGCGTACTTTTCACTTGCTAGAGACTGAAAAGGTCTTCTGTAGACAAGATTAAAAAGCATCTCCTGACAAAACTCAGTAAAAAAGTTAAACGAATCAGGATCTTTGTTTTTAATCATTCAGGAAGAAGCCAAGCATTGAGAAGACCGCCTAAATGCATTACACTTAACAGCAGTGTTGTCAGAACACTGTATATCATACAGATCATCTCTGATATAACAGGGCAGTGCCTTCACAGAAACAGACTTCAGTTGACAAGCAAGAGACTACACAAGCAGCTCGGGGTGACCCAAATCTACAAGAAATTAGGATTTCTACAAAACAGTTCAAATACACACACAGTTCACAGAGCCTCAATGTTAAAATAGGGTATAGAATAGATCAGGGGTGCCCATTAGGTAGATCGCGATCTACAGGTAGATCTCGAAGGCCTTCATGGTAGATCCCGACCCCACTACATTTTCCATTCTGTATATACAAGTGTGCTCCTAAAATTGTACATAGGTAGATCACTTTGACTTGCTCATTTTTAAAAGTAGCTCACAAGCCGAAAAAGTGTGGGCACCCCTGGAATAGATCAATACAAGATCTGTATATGTGAAATATTTGCCCCTGTAAAGTGACGTGGTGCAAGAGTAAAAATAGCCTACCTCTATTAAAAAAAAAAAAAACCTACAACTGTGCTACACATAAATCCATAAGATTATGTGAGCAAGAAGGAACTCCCATGATGCATCACTACTGCTCAGTGAGTGAATATTCAAAAGAGGTATTTAAGTTATACAGAACACCAAAGGCTCTGGTTGTGTGACTGACAAAGCAGACTTAGGGCCCGTTTCCACTATCGCGGAAACCGCCGCAACTCCGCAGAGTTTCCCCGCACATGAATCGCACGGGGAAACTTTGCCATAGGGGAGACTGGCGCCGCCGGCGAATCGCTTGGGGTAGTGATTCAGCCGGTACTGGCCGCAGAATTCGCTGCAGAGGCTGCAAATCCCATAGCCGTGACGGCTCATGGGATTCGCCTGCGATCCAGTTCACCCGCTCAGTGACGGCGCGCGTCTTGCAAACGCACGCCGCACTAGTGGAAACGAGCCCTCAAAGAGGAAGTGTCGTGAAAATCTTAAAATTTAAAACACATACAAATAAGAAGTACATTTCTTCCTGAGTAAAATGAGCCAGGAATTACTTTTCTCCTATGTTACAGTCACTTACGGTAAGTAGTAGAAATCTGACAGAAGCGACAGATTTTGAAATAGCCCATCTTCTCATAGGGGGTTTCTTAGGGTTCTCTTTATTTTTAAAAGCACTTAGTGAATGGCAGTTGCTCCGTCCAACTGCCAAAAAGAGTGTGCAGCGAGGCTGGCCAGCATCTTTGTATTAATCATTTTCAGAGAATGTCTTTAGAAAGAATAAAGGCCATGCTGAGAATCCCCCATAAAGAGATGGACTATCCCAAAACCTGTCGGTTATGTCAGATTTCTGCTACCTACTGTAAGGGACAGCAACATAGAAGAAAAGTAATTTATGGCTCATTTCACTCTGGGAGAAATGTACTTCTTATTTGTATGTTTTTTAAATTGAGATTTCCGTGATAATTCCTCTTTAAAGCATTAAGAGCTTTCACACTAGAGCTCTTTTCCCGCGTTTTAACACCAAGGTAAAATGAAAGGCCAAAGACTTTCGGTGCGTTGCGGTTCAACACACCCGGGAGCGTTGATCCGCTGGGAGCTGGCGTTTTCTCATCGGTTGAATAATAGCTACTGCCGCTGATTGCTTTGCACAGCAACATCTCAACGACACGCTGCAGGGCATAGAACGTGTGCAGGCAGGGCCGGATTTGTACTTTTCACCGCCCAAGGCCACTGTCAGCAGCCCCCCTCTAGTACAGGTAGCCAGATAACCCTCACCCCCCCCCCCCTTCTATTTTTTGGTAGACTGATGACCCCCCCCCCCCCCCCCGCCCTTTAGTATAAGAAGCCAGATGATACTCCCTCTGTGTGTATAGATAGCCTGAAGACAGCGCCACCTCCAGTTTAGGTAGCCAGGTGACTCTTCCTGCCCCGAACCCCACTATAGCCTGCTGCCCACCCGCCCTTGATCCTGTGGTGCCCTAGGCCATGGCCTAAGTGACCTTGCCTTAAATCCAGCTTGTGTGCAGGAGAACGGCTCCTGCACGCGTTGTCTAATGTGAAAGAGCCCTAAGAGAATTCCTTCTGGTTCACAAGCTAATTCAATGCACACCATCTGTTTTAAAAAGGAGGAAAAATTGTACTTTGAGATTTTTTTTACTTTCTATGTTCCCTCTGAAGATATAGTATATCACTTAACCCCAAGACACTTGAGGAGCTTAGTGAAAATGCAAGACAGTAATAAAACTGGTTGGTGATTCCATTTGTTCTCTTCTCCACGACCAAAATTTTTTATTTGTTTGTGTCTCTATTAATCTTGGAGATATTCTGCCACATCCTGTCTGGACAGGAAGTAAGAGAATTTCTACCGAAACTAAAGTCACGAAAGCAAAAACCCAGAATTGTTTCTCTCCTTACTAATCACATTGTCTAGAGATTTCCTGGTGTTGGGCATAAAAAAAAAAAAAAAAAAAAAAAAAAAAAAAAAAACAGATTCTGAAAATTCTTGTATTTCTTTAGAAGAATGCTGTTACGTCATATGCTGAACAATTTTGTAATCAATACAAGGTGCTGAAACGAATAACAGATGGATGGACCCTACAAATTGCAAGTTTCATTGAAGTCAACACCACAAGAACTGAGTTGTAGTAATCAATGTGATGAACAAATCTCCATTCTCAAAACTGCTGCAGCTACAATAGCTTTCTGGTAAAGCAGGCAGCTCTGTAACCGCCTGTCTCCTCTTCAGGCCAGCAAGATCCCAGAAAGCCAATATTTACTTTTCAAGAATTTCTCCTATGAATCATTTTGCAGACTCCCTTATGTAATGGGCACAAAGATAACCTTCTCCACACATGCAAGTCTTCTTTACGTGCGCACAGCCAAAGTTACAGTCACTGGAATTAAAATATTAACCAGACGATTTACACTAAATGCTCAGATTACGTACACACAACACTGCAAAGTAACAACCATGATGTAATCCTTTTAAAGGCAATAATTGGCCACAGCACCGTGATCAGCAGCTTTCTAAAGGTTTTTCAGTATGTGGTGCAAAACAAACTCCACCTGACCTGAACTCAGAACTTCCTCTCTGCTCGAAAAGATACGCAACAGCATAATAACCTTTAAAGAAAAAAATTTGTTATAGCTGATACAAATATTGCAATAAATCTGCAAATTGTCGACTTCTTGCTTTCATGGAAGCAGACATAGGGTTAACATCCTGAGTTAACCAATTAGCTCTCTTCCGTGGCAGTCAGCTGATTCAGCTGAGGGATCAAATTACAACTTGTACTTAGTCACAGATGAGGGGTAATTAGACAAGCTAAACTCTCTAAATACATACAGGGTGCATTGCTATGTTTTTCTTCTGTCCTGTGCAAGAGTTCAGGTCCACTTTAAAGAGGAACTGTAACGAAATATAGTATAATGCAGTAAGTTAATTAGGATACCTATTTTTAGGTTAAATATCTTGGTTTCAGGATCAGAAACTCTCCCTACTGCTATGTATTGTTGTTTATTGGTACACAGTCTGCCCTATATCACAGAGGCTTATCTGTTTATTATGAGGAATTCTCCCTCAGGGCCAGTGCAAAAGTGATTTTTTTAAGGCGATTCTAGGCATGTGCCTAGCGATTTTCTAAACATGACTAGCGATTTTTTTGAGCGTTTTGGTGTAGCGTTTTTATATTTTGTTACAGTAGAGCTGTAACTGAACAGCTTCTGTAACAAAAACGCTTGGAAAAATCGCTCTGATGTAGCGCTTTACAGAGAGATTTTCCACTTACCTCTACTTAACATTGAGGCTGAATCGCCTCAGAAATCAGCAAAAATGCTGCAGAACCCACGTTTGGGGGAAAAAAAAAGCATATCGCTTTGGTGTGCTCCATCCCATTCAAATACATTAGCCAAGTGCTTTTCAAAGTGCTAGCTCATAAAAGCTCTTGGTGTGCACCAACCCTTAGGCCTGAGCTGCGGTTTGCGATCCGCTTGCGGGTGCGGATCCGCTTGGGTAATTTATTTCAATGGGCTGGTGCACACCAGAGCAGGAGGCGTTTTGCAGAAACGCATACTCCCGGGCTGCTGCAGATTTTGGATTGCAGATGCGTTTCTGCCTCAATGTTAAGTATAGGAAAAACGCAAACCGCTCTGAAAAACGGCACTTCAGAGCGGTTTGCCAGGCGTTTTTTGTTACAGTGGCTGTTCAGTAACAACTTTACTGTAACAATATATGAGATCTACTACACCAAAAACGCTTCCCAAAACCGCAAAATGCTAGCTGAAACGCTACAGAAAAAGAAGAAAAAGCGTTTCAAAATCTGCTAGCATTTTGCGGATCTGCTAGCGGTTTTTGGTGTGCACCAGGCCTCACAGAGCATTCAGGGACACCAGCTATGTTTTTGTACTGGCTTTAAGCCCAATCTACACAATACGATTCGTTATGCGATTTGATTATGATTCTATTTACGATCCGATTAAATCCAACATGTCTGATCGGGATTCGATTCAATTAGATTTGCCATTGCAAAACAATGGCAAATCAAATTGAATCAAATCCCGATCGGACATGTCGGATTTAATCGGATCGTAAATAGAATCGTAATCGAATCGTACAAAGAATCTTATCGTGTAGATGGGCTTAAGAGCTCTCGGTAAATAAAGAATTTGCAGAGATTAACTGCCAGAACTAACGATGCTGTCACCTGCGATACATTTCAGAAAGTGAATCCAGGAGAGGAAAGATTTTACAATGGGAAAACTGACTAAATAACTTATAAACTAATATTGTAAAGAAATAAGCAATTTGATGTTATTTTCACTACAGTTCTTTAAAAAGGGAAATTCCTCCACTTATCTTAAAAAATTGCTTTGAAATGAAATCAGAACGGTTTTAGTCTTTTTTAATGTAATGGTGGTAAAACGTACACATTCTTGTACCTCTTAAACTGACAGTGAAGTCATATTGCACATGTGTTAAACCATGGCAAATGCACTGTATTTTGGGGCACTGCACATAAATCTTGGTCTTCCTGTCCTAAAACAAATAGTTTTTGCGCTGCACACTTTTTGTAACCTTGTCACTCATGGCTACGTTTGTGAGCTTTGGGGTTCCTGGCATCAATGTGAGAATAGAAGCAGTTCAAGCAAAGAAATTTGATTGGCTGTTTGAGGCTCCACCCCCTCTAATTTGAACCCCAGTCACCCATTCCCTAACTGTATCAGATTTGAGACCTCTGCATTTACAGTGCAAGAATGGCAGCAGTTTAAATATTCTCCTTGAAAATCAATAGGTGAATTCTGATTGGCTGTTGTAGGCTCCACCCACCTTTTTTGAATAATAATCTCAATCACCCAGTGACCAGCTGTGCTAAGTTTAAGACCCTGCGATTTACAGTCAAGAATGGCTGCAGTTTACATTTTCCCATTTAAAACGTATGGTTGAAATGTTATTGGCTGTTTTATGCTCCGCCCACTTTTCCTGAATTGTTAACCTCGGTCACCAAGTGACCAGCTGCACCAAGTTTGAGGACTCTAGCTTTATTACTGTGAGAATGGCAGCCTTTTAAATGTTTACCATTGATGTGAACTAACTATGCAGTCTTGCTTTTTCTATTTTGTACAAATTAGCAAAAATCTTTTATCAGTGAGAATTGTATGGTTTATTTTCAACATCATCAATAACTTAATATTGACATACTAAATTGACTATCCTATATTTTAATTCTTTTAGGTTTTTGCCTTCAGTCTGTGATATGTTAACAATATTTTGAGCAATTCGGGAGCAAGAGCTTGGTAATACACAAGTCCTAAGAATCATGCCAATTGTTTCAACACATTTGGGCAAATTAATATTCAAACCGGCATCAAAATTGTTAAATTAGAAAAGGAATCAACCGTTAAAGTGTGTGTGAGGCAGTGCTGACAGCCTACTCCCATGGGATGATTATGTTGATGCTTGGATTTGAATCAGGCCCTCTGGCTACTTAAATCTTAGATTTTGTTGAGTGAGCACTGCCTTAAAGCGACCTGCAAGTAAACTTGCACAACATAAACAGAGCATATGATGTAAAACTACATACCTATCTACAGTGAAAAGTGAATGTCTACATTTTCAGCAGTTTCGTAAACTGGAGGAAATCTTAGGAAAACAGGGTAAAAAGGAGCAGATTTCCTTAGTTTCACAATTGGCAGTCATCCAACATTCTAATGAACTAATAGGAACCCCTTATACTTGAAAAAGGCAAAACGTTTTGCACGGGTGAGGTTACCATGATTATTGCAGTAAAATTACTGTACAGATCTGCATTTAATGAACGATCACGATTAGCGGATCTATAGCATGCTAATCACAACCATTTCCGAATCACCCCAAAAATGCTGCATGTAACACGTTTGTGAATGCCGCTAATCACGAAACACCCGCGATCTGCAGCAACCTCGGCAGTGAGATCATTGCCATTTAGTTACTATTGCACTAGCGCTTTAAAAAGTGTCCGCTAATTGCCCTAGTGCAGGGGTCAGGAACCTTTTTGGCTGAGAGAGCTATAAACGCCACAAATTTTAAAATGTAATTCCGTGAGAGCCATACAATATGTTTCAAACTGGGATAGTAGGGGTCACGTCCCTGTTGCCATGGTGATGGGTATACAGTTGATCTGCTGGGCAGCGGAAGTGTCGTATAAGTCTTCAGCTTCTCTTGGGTTTCAGCAACATCAGTAATTTCCCCGAGAGCCAGACAGGAGAAGTACTGACTAACAGCTTGTACAATTAGCTAGCTGACTTGGGGGTTGATTCACTTTGTAGGACAAGATCCCCGTACTTTGGCCCAATAGGCTGCCTGTCAAGTGGCAGGCAGCCTATTGGGCCATTCAAAGTGCAGGGATCTCGTTCTACAAAGTCACTGGACCTGACAGGGTCCAGAGTGGGACAATTGGAGCAGCTGTTAGTTTTGAGGTAGCGTGAGTAAGTTAGTAGTGCATGCTACAGCAGTAGCCTACTTTTAAAATTTTACTTGTGCTGCCACACTAAGCTGCGCTGCTGCAGTGTAGTTAGTGAATCAACCCCTAACTGTGAGCCAGATGTAGCCATCAAAAGAGCCACATGTGGCTCCCAAGCCATAGGTTCCCTACCCCTGCCCTAGTGTGAATGGACCCTTAAAAAGTCAAAGCAAAGGGACCTGAGGCTTAACATCAGTGATTCTCCTCTGGAGAAAAAAAAAAAAATCATGCATGTTTTACTGAATATAAAGGACACCTGAAGTGAGCGAAATGCAAAATATGAAGGTGGCCATATTTATTTCCTTTTAAATAATGCACATTGCCTGGCTGTCCTGCTGATCCTCTGCCCATAGACCCTGAACACGCATGCAGATCAGATGTTTGACTGAAATTTGACTGAATTTGCAGCATGCTTGTTTCAGGTGTGTGATACAGACATTACTGCAGCCAAAGAAATCAGCAGGAATGCCAGGCAACTGGTATTGTTTGGAAGGAAATATATCTGGAAGCCTCCATATACACCTCTCACTTCAGGTGTCCTTTAACCACTGCCCATGTAATATACTATCACATACTCAGCTAATAGCGCCCAAATTTACTTCTAGGTAGCATAATTTGAAGCACGCAGCATACCCAAGAATCACAAAATGTTGAAGACTAAAAAAAAAGTAAACGAAGATCTGACTCCAGGGGGGCGGGGGCGCCTGTCTAGCGCCGGTACAGAGTGCTAACAACCTCCCGGCTGGTGCAGGAAAGCGGCTGTGTCAGCTGCCTGTGAGAAAGCGGCCTAACAGGGTCTTTGGTTTGCTTTGCAGCTGTGTAACATTGGAAAGATGTTAACAGAAATACACTTTACTTTTTGTGAATTCGCATTTGCCCGCAGCACACGCTTTTCTCATACAACTGCCCAAACAGGGACGTGCACCATTTGTTTTGGTTTTTTTTTTTTTTTTTTTAAATATATATGTGTATGTGTGTATGTGTGTATGTGTGTATGTGTGTATGTGTGTGTGTGTGTGTGTGTGTGTGTGTGTGTGTGTGCGTGCGTGCGTGCGTGCGTGCGTGCGTGCGTGCATATATTATATATATATATTATATATATATATATATATATATATATATATATATATATATATATATATATATATATATATATATATATATATATATATATATATATATATATATATATATATATATATATATATATATATTTATTTATTTATATATTTATATTTAAAGACCGAGACCGCAGTGATCAACCAGCCTTGGAAGAACGGTTCTGCATCGGCTTCTAGAGACACTGAGTCCCCCGCTACAGTGGGACAAAGCTAATCAGCTGGTTCACCCGTACGGGCACATCAGCCATCAAAGGAAGTGAGGTCTGTCTACCAGTGGCTTTTCAGCCTGATCGATTAATTTATTGAGTGTGCACTCTCGGTCTTTCTTTTATAAGCAGAAGCAGACAGTATGGTCCTAACAGTGGAATGTAATTTGGCCACCTTAGCCAAGGACAGGTATGACCTGTACAGCACTTCAAAAATGTTATTATCCCAGTGATGGCTAACCTTGGCACTCCAAGCTGTGACAAAACTACAAATCCAATCATACCTCTGCCTCCCCGAGTTATGCTTAGAGCTGTCAGAGTATTGTAATGCATCATGGGACTTGAAGTTCCACCACAGCTGGAGTGCCAAGGTTAGCCATCACTGTATTTGCCTGATCCAATAAGGTATTCAAAAGGCTTAATCCGCGCCTTCCCAATCTTCGTCATCCATTTGGGGCAGAATGTCCAGCCATGCAGATTTGTACACAGTGACATGCGGTTCAGTAAGAAGAAGAATGTTTTTGTAGGTAGCGGATAAGGCCTTGAATAGTTTATCATTTGCAACTATACCTTCTATATTCGTAGCGTGAAGCCTCAAAGACAAGGAGCTGAACTGTGCTTGAAGTGCATGTCTGAGCTGTATTTACCTAAAGAAATAGATATTTTGTAGTTCCTTTATTTGGTAAAAGGGAGCATTAAGTGTTCCAGATGCAACAATATGTGACAGGTGGCTGACCCCTTTGGAAATCAACACAATAGGGTCAGGGATGGGGTAAACATTGTCTATTTTGGGATTATTCCACAATGGTTTTTTGGGAGACATTTTGGGAAATGGTCTCAAAGGAACCCACCTGCGCAGCTTCTAGGACCATTGCAGTATACGACTATCCCTACATGGTTAGTAAAGACTAATTTTATTGGATCTGAGGAAAGTAGAACTGGTTGCCTACCACAGTAGTTATAAACATAGAACTAGTTTAGGTGACATATTTCACTATTTACTGGGGTAGTCACTAGTTACTGTGGTATTTAGATTAGATTATATTGCATACATTTTGAAAGACTGGACCAATAACCTGCAGTCTTTTTTCTGTATGTAAATAATCTGAACAAATTAAGCAAATTCTCAAACCCTTTAAAGAAATGTGCATCCAAATGAAGGAAGCACATAAAAGTACATGATATGGTGGAACAGTCCTGAACTACAGTACATATTTAAAAAAAAAAAAAAAAAAAAAAAAAAAGACATAATTCATGCGAGGTAACCTAAGGGTATATGGGAACATTATGATTTGGCCTAAAGAAATTATCAAACAGAAGGCATTTTTGCCAACTTGGGAGAAAAAAAAAAAACAAAAAACAAAAAAAACTATATTAAGTTACAGTCTGAACCCATTTTGGTCATAAGAAAATAGATGTACTGTACATACTTTTGTCTTGTGACTTTACACCTAAAAATCAACAAAGAGTTTTTGTATCTTACAATGGATACTTCAGTGATCACAATATTTTACTTAGCGTATTACTGAAGACTATAAAAAAAAGTCATCAGAGTTCTTTGTATATTATAATTCTTCAGTCTTACATTATGAGTATTGTTGTTCTTTCTTGTTACACTGAATGCAACATCTCATGTTTGTAACTAGAATAATAATCCCCATAATTTGGTTACACATGCGGTGGAATACTTACTACATGTGGAATCTAGAGATAAAGTTCAGAGTTAAAATTTCACAGTTATGGGAGTTCATTTGACACAATTACCAGTATTGAGCAGTAGATAGATGCTTGATTGGGCAGGTGTGGTCTACCATCCTAAAAACAAAATTGGCATGAGAGGAGTGAAACAGGGGTGTGGCACCATAGTCATATTTTGGGGTGATACCACTACATTTTCCTTTGAAAAATAACTCAAATACTCAAGAGTATTGCTTTTATATGCTTATTTTTATTTAGCCTATTTTTATCCAAAAAGTCGCAAAAAAAAGCTATTAATTTGGATAAATTATTCTTAACCAAGTATGCATATAACTAATCCATGCATACCACTTTTACTCACTCTACATACACACACCAAGAAGACTACCATACAAGTTTTCACACATTCCCCATTATACTGTACAGTAATATTGTTGTATATTCCCCCATCTCTTCTCTTTCACAATTTAGAGCCTTGCATACATATATTTAAATAAGACAGTATTGACTCCCCATGTGAATCTCCATTTGTTCAAGCTGTGAACCTATGACGACATAATATCCATCCGGAACATACTTGTTGTCCAGGTCAGGTCAACGCAAAAATAAGCAAGGAGGACATTGTCTCAACTGAAAGTGTGTCAATGAAGCAATCATATATGGTTGAATGTGAGTGAGTGAGTGTGAGTGTGAGAGACTGACTTTATAAGGGATTTGAATCTGCTTACAATGTTCTTCTGACCTGAGTTTCTATCCAGCAGGTGTTCTATTTCATGCTGAAAATGACTGTCCCCCAAATGTTTAAGCAATATCAGATATGAAACTAGTAGCAGTAAATAGTTTCTTTCAGAATCTAGAAAGAAAGCTGCTGATCTTTCAGGGTAGGTGCACACATAACATGAAAGGCTGCGTTTTAAATCAAGTTTCATTTTATTTTGTGTGCTTTTTAATGCATTTGCAGTACGCATATGCGTTTTTTCATTTGCGTTTTATGCAAATTACTAGGAAGACAGCAGCAAGCGGAAATATATTACAACACAATTTTTTTTTTACCAAAAATGCATAGAAAAAAAATGCATGGAAAACGCATACCCATCGCGTGTCCATTGACTTTAATTATGTGCGTTTTTGAAGATTATACAACAAAACCAGCGTTTTTGAAAATACGCATCAATATGTAAATATGCATTTTTTTTTCCTGCGGCCCATAGACTTCCATTAGTGGCAAAAACGCAGCATTTTCCGCAAAATTTGCGTTTCTGCTAAGTGTGCACCTATTCCCTATCAAAAAATTAAACCAGGGTGTCTTCATGTGCTTAATTATGCTTTTAATCATAGCTTACAAAATTGACATAAAAATGTGATTCACAAACAGTGTTTTGGTAAATCACGTTTTTATGTCAATTTTTGTGAGCTATGATTAAAAGCATAACAACACACATGAAGACACCCTGGTTTAATTTTTTAATAGGGAACAGTGTTTGTTACCAGAGTGTCTCCTCTTTTAGAGTGGTGCAAAAAAATAAACATGTGGCCGCCAAAGATGGTTTTTGTAGTATAAGTGTGCACCTAGCCTAATGCTTTGTACACACTCGCGATAACTATCGTTTGCAAAGAACGATAGTTACCAGACGAACGATATTGGAAAGATTGGTATGCAATGATGGGATGCAGCGATCATCATACACATTTTAACGATAGTTCTCGCAGAAAAGAACGATCAGAAGGAAATGTTGCGTACATATTTATATAAAATAAAAAAAAATAAATAAACACTGACATGGAGTTACAATAGATACAAATATATGATTGTTAACTTGAAAACAAAGTTTAATTGAAATGAGCAATGTAAATCTTTACGGCCGTGCTAGAAAGGAAGTACTGAAGCTGGGCAGAATTCAACGCAGGCACATTGGCCCTTGTAACGATCGTTCTAGGCCGATGTCTGTACACACTATAGTTTTGTAACGATTGTCGGTAGATATGATCCGTCAGGTTGGATATTTCCATCTTCCCGATGTCGTTCGTGTTAATGATCGTTGGGTAAAGTTCTTTCCCCGATTGTCGGCGGAACGATCGTTAATGAGCCGTTTCAAACGACCATAGTCGCCAGTGTGTACGCAGCATAAGAGTATGCAGGTAAGGTTTAGAGCACCCCACTTTCAAGCACAAATGATATTTCCCAATATTTTGGGGGCATAGGCTAGTCCCAAAGACGTGCCATTTAGACACAAAAGTAGATCAAGTGAATATATCAATAAAAATCTACTTTACCAGTTTTTTTTCCCACTTTAATTATACATTAACCTTCAAACTGAACATGTCCCCATGCAGTGTTTTGTACAGGTTTTCTGAACTCTAAAGATGGCCACACAACATACAATTTTAAATATCTTTTCAATTCAAGATTTGCAATAAATTTTTCTGCGCGATTGTAATATTTCAAAATTCTGACCAATGTACCACACACATTCAATTTTTCCCCAATCATGAATAAAATAACTGAAAACTCAGCAAAATAAATAAATAAAAAAAAAAATAAAAAAAAAAAATGATTGGTTCTGTACATCAAGTAATTGAATATCTACCCTACACCATTCAACGTTATTTAAAATAGATCAGAAAAATACAACACTCCCAACCTTCTTTTATCAATTAAAAATGGGAAATTCGATCAGATTTCTCAAATGAAAACAAAGCATTCGATTTTTCGGGACAACCGATCGTATTTATCAAATTAGTGTAAAATTGGATCTTTTGATTGTATGGTGTGTGGTTACCTTAAGAGCTGAATATAGCTAAAGGGCTACATGATGGACTTCTGTAATTTTAAAGAGGAACTGTAGTGAAAATACCCTAATAGGTAAAATTGCTTATTGTTTTACAATATTCATTTATAGATTAGTCAGTGTTTGCCCACTGTAAAATCTTTCCCCTCCCCGATTTACCATGCAGTCTAAATTTAACAGGTGGCGACATCTTTAGCGGTATAATAAAGTTTGATACTGACTATTGCACAAAATTACTTTTGATGTGGGTCTCAAATACAAACTGACATCTTTAGCGGTGGCAACCTGAGGATTGGTTGGGTGTCCTGAGCCGAATTAAAAAAAAAAAAATCCTGGGCCCTTATTCGATTCACTTTCTCTCTTAGGCCTAGTTCAGTGCTCAGTTGCTTTACAGAATAATTCTGCATGTCAACTCCATACAATACTATGGGGCTGCTGACAGTACTGTGTTGTAACTGACCGCATTATTCGAACTCACTGCATGCAGGCTTTGTATTAAAGTCTGTGTCCAGTATCCACTGCAGTTCACACCCATTATAACGCATTAATTATTCAACGAACCACTGTGAACCTAGCCTTAACCACTTTATCCACCACTACAGTATAGCTACGTCCTCTGTAACTTCATCTAAGCCACGAGGACATAGATATAAGTCCTGTAGCAGAAACAGAGCTGTGCAGGATTGGGCTTGCTCCTGTGCACACTTCTGGCAGTATCTGATGCAGCACTAATTGGTGAAAGGGAATACATGTTCCCAGAGCCAATACGATTGATCTTTAGCATTAAAAATACTTTTCTTTTCTCGGTTCATAGTGAAAAACACAGTGTAGCATTATTTCAGAATCAAATATCTTCACCATAAATTGTGATAGGAACAATCTATGTTTTGTGATAAACATTAAGAATAGCCAAACAAAATGTGTTTTTTTTTTTCCACAGTAGTGTTTTTTATTTTTACTGGATAGGTATAACAAATATTTTTTCTATTTTTTTCCCCTTCTTTTACCATTAAAATGCATAGAAAACAAAATGGCTCAAGGGAAAAAAAATGGCATACAATGAAAACCTAGTTTGTCTTGAAAAAAACAATATGTGTAATTTGTGTCATAAGTAGGCCTAAAGTTATTGCTGATTAAATAGGGACATACCTAAACTGTCAAAACTGCTCTGGTCCATAAGGGGGAAACAAGGTCTGGATGCGAAGAGGTTAAAGTGAACCTAAACTGAGAAGGAGAAGGATTTTTCCTTTGGGCCCGTTTCCACTGTTGCGACGCGATTTCGCCGGCATTCCGACGCTTGTAAAAACGCATGCGGATGCGTTTCCGCATGCGTTTTTACCCGCGATTTCGCGTGCGATTTCGCATGGCAGGGTGCCATGCGAAATTAACCATGACACTGCCAGGGCAAAATAACATTGAAAAAGGTGCGAAATCGCACGCGAAATCGCGGGTAAAAACGCATGTAACAAACGCATGCGTTTTTACTATTAAATACATTAGCGGCGATTCGCACGGATTCCCGACGCAGGCGAATTCTGTGGGTCCCGTCGTGCAGATTTGGCCCGCCGCCAAATCGCTCCCGCACGCCGCACATGTGGAAACAGCCCCGGCCACTTCAGTGTAACAAGCGAATCCGCATCTCGTCGCCGCATGCGGATTCGCTATGGTGGAAACGAGCCCTTTAAAATAATAATACCAGTTGCCTGACTATCTTGCTGATCCTGACTGTAATACATTTTTTTGCCACAGCCCCTCAACAAGCAAGCAGATCAGGTGCTTTGACTGAAGTCAGACTGGATTAGCTGCATGCTTGTTTCAGGTGTGCGATTCAGCCACTAATGCTGTCAAAGATCAGCAGGACTGCCAAGCAACTGGTATTGTTTAAAAGGAAACATCCATATCCCTCTCAGTTTGGGTGCACCTTAAGTTTTCTCCTAGGTGATATTTTCACACCTCATCAATAAAATGCCTTAAGCCACCAGCAAGCAAGAAAATAGTTTTTCAATTGCAGAATGGTGAAAAGTTGCTTTAAAAAGAAGATTAAACATCATCTGCTAGAAGAAAACGTGAATTGAATGAGGGCATAGGTCTCCCAGAGTGTACTGAGAGATTGTAGAAAAGCTAAAGAGCCTAGGCTGTGACATCACTGGGAGGGCAGGGCTATATAGCAAAATACAGCAATATATAGTTATCAGAAGCTTTTTTTGATGCTGAAACCAGGAAAATAAAATAAAAAGTAAGTATCCTGAATAATTTACTGCATTCTACTGTCACTAAAAGGTTTCTTGAGAGGACGAATAGGATTAAAAATATTTACTCACCTGGGGCTTCCGCCAACCCCTAGCAGCAGTCTCAGTCCTTCACTGCGGCCCGATTCTCTGCGCTGTCCCCCTGACAGATGGTAAAGATCGCGACCCCGCCGGCGGGTCGGCTCTTCTGCGCCTGCATACGTGCCCGCACGTCCACATCTGGCGCGTACTGTGCAGGCGCACTATGCGCCAGGTGATGTGAATGTGCAGGCATAAGTGCCCACTCAGGCGCAGAAGAGCCGACTTTTACCAGCAGCCAGCGGGACAACACGGAGGACCGGGGCTGCAGCAAGGGACTGAAACTGCTGCTAGGGGCTGGAAAAAGACCTTAAATATTATTCACATTGGAAGTCCTGTAACAAGCTGCTAGCTAACAGATCAAAATCTGCTGGCTTTGATTGGCTGAAATTCTTTTCCTTGGGTTTGTGGGAACTCATGATAATTTTGTGCTCAGAGTCAGTAACAGTTGAAATCCATTTCAGGCAGCTTTATGTCATTCGTTACAGTGCCTCTTTAATGTAATTTCCTGGGAGACTACATCTGAGTTGGTGAGCCAAAAACACACCATATTCAATGTGGACAAAACTATTATGCTGGGTTTAGTTTCTGACAGAATATTTGCTTGGAGCTTGCAAGCTTTTTAAGCATTCGTACGGCAGCCCCGACCCCCAAATTGCGAGCAATCCGCTCGGCAGATCAACTCCGACAGGCGGCAAACTTCTTTGGCCTAGTGCACACCAGAGCGGTTTGGCTGCGTTTTTTACGATCAGTTTGCGGCTGCGGATATGCTTGGGTAATTTATTTCAATGGGCTGGTGCACACCAGAGTGGGAGGAGTTTTGCAGAAACGCATACTCCCAGGCTGCTGCAGATTTTGGATTGCGGAGGAGTTTCTGCCTCCAAAGTAAAGTATAGGAAAAACGCACACCGCTCTGAAAAACGGCAGTTCAGAGCGGTTTTGCAGGGTGTTTTTGTTACAGAAGCTGTTCAGTAACAGCTTTACTGTAACAATATATGAAATCTACTACACCAAAAATGCTTCCCAAAACCGCAAAATGCTAGCTGAAACGCTACAGAAAAATAAGAAAAAGGGTTTCAAAATATGCTAGCATTTTGCGGATCTGCTAGCGGCTTTTGGTGTGCACCAGGCCTTTGAAGAGGCAGCTCCCCCGCCTGTCACGTGACATCATGCATCCGTCATCTCTCTACTTCCCTTCCCCCCACACACACTATACAGCTGACACGCATGTCTGTACTGGCCCATTCATCGATGTCGCCCAAGCGGGATTAAGTCTCGATACTCGATGGGCGACATATCACACATGTGTACGCACCTTTACACATGATATCTCCATAAGTCTGCCAGTAATAGTCCTGACATGCAATAGTGTATACCATAAACAGATATACATTAGCCGAGACAGAGACAGCCTTAACGAACTGAAGGACCCACATATTTACATGTCTTATTTTAGTGCCCCATATGCTTGATTTGTATAATTTGCAGGGCTGTAAATATGCATGTTTGAGTTTCTATTGCCATTAACAAATTCAGACAGGAATGAGGATGTGTACCTCAGCCTAACGCCTTGACAAACATTTTTTTTCACAACGAAATGCAAAACTGTATGTAGATTCAGTTTTACAAGTACTGTAAACATCGCTCATACTGATCAAAGAGTCACGATACAGGCCTGAATACAAAAGCTATACTATGAGGTGCACATTGATGGAAGCTATCTATTTTGGCTTGAAGATGAAATAAAACAGACTTAAAGGGATACTGTAGGGAGGTCGGGGAAAATGAGTTGAACTTACCCGGGGCTTCTAATGGTCCCCCGCAGACATCCTGTGTTGGCGCAGCCACTCACTGATGCTCCGGCCCCGCCTCCGGTTCACTTCAGGAATTTCAGACTTAAAAGTCTGAAAACCACTGCGCCTGCGTTGCCGTGTCCTCGATCCCGCTGATGTCATCAAGAGCGCACAGCGCAGGCCCAGTATGGTCTGTGTCTGCGCAGTACACTCCTGGTGACATCAGCGGGAGCGAGGACACGGGCGTGCAGGCGCAGTGGTTTTCTGACTTTAAAGTCCGAAATTCCAGAAGTGAACCGGAGGCGGGGCCGGAGCATCGGTGAGTGGCTGCGCCAACACAGGATGCCTGCGGGGGACCATTAGAAGCCACGGGTAAGTTCAACTCATTTTCCCCCGACCCCCCTACAGTATCCCTTTAAGAGGTAGCAGTAAAATCTGTTTCAAGCGAGTAACAGAGCTCAGACCCAAATAGGAGATTTCATCATGCATACAAAATAGTGAATGTCAAAACAATCTCTGGAGATTTTTTTCAATAAGTGAAATTCAGCATAATAATAAGTGAAAAAAAGGTATTAATAAAAATACTTTTAAGATTGCAATACTTGCCAGCATAATACCATTCTATTAAGACATGAAAACACCACATATACACTCGAGTAGAATACGTTTTGTTGTCCACAACTGACCTCAAGTTTTGGTTTATACTTGGGTACAATGCAGAGGGCACAGCAGAGCATTGCTCATTGGTACCCCCGATCACGCTGCCACTGTTGGTTTTCCAGTTCTGTTAAAGTGGACCTGAACTTAGAACTTCCTCTCTGCTCTAATGCTGGGTGTACACAATACAAGTCTCCGCTCAATTCTCTTATCTTCTGCTCATTTTTCTTATCTTTTTCCATTCACTTCTATAAGAAATCGAGCAGTAAAACGATCGAGGAGAGTGTTGGACATGATGGATTTTATCGCATCTATCGAAAGGAAAAATGTAACGTGTGTACCTAGCATAAAAGATAAGCAACAGTATAAAAACCTTTAAAGAAAAACATGCATTTGTTACAGCTTACAGAACTCCTGCAATAAATCTGCAGTGTGTCTACTTTCTGCTTTCATGAAAGCAGACAGAGGGTTAACATCCTGTGTTTACATATCAGCTGTGTCTGCAGAGGATTTCTGTGCTGACAGCTGAGAGATCAAATTAAACTTGTGCTTACTTGAAGATGAGGGGAAATTAGACAGGCTCTCTCTAAAAAAAACACACAGGCTACATTTCTGGTTTTCCTTGTGTCCTGTGCAAGAATTTATGTCCACTTTAACCACTCTATGACCGCCTAATGCAAAAAAGCGTCAAGTCCTGGGGGAGGAGATTAGTGGGGATCGCGCCTGCGGATGCACGCGCATCACCACTTCAATGAAGGAGATGCCAGGGGCGATCGTTGCCGGCAGACAAAAAAAAAAAAAAAAAAACCCTGATATTTGTTTTGATTGCATAGCGCTGCAATCTACTGCAGCACTGTACTGGGGGCAGCCCCGTCACTCGGCTGCCCCCTGGAGCAGCTCCGAACACGATCCCCCCTCTTAGGCTGATGCCTATGAGAAAGGATCGCCCTGATTGGTTCTCGGGGGAAGGGAGGGAATAGAAGAAAAAAAAAAAGTCAAATTTATTTATACATTATTATTTATAGATCACTCTACTCTTCCCCTCATCCATTTCAACCTTTTTTTTTTTTTTTTTTTTTTTTTTACCTAAAAAAGGGGGGGGGGGGGTCAGGATGAATGATATATGCACCTCTGACTAATCTCTTCCCTAAATTACCTTCTCAGGCTTTTTTTTTACGCTTAACCTGTGACAAGTTATTTCAGCTTACAGGCAAAACAAAAAAGTGAGTTGGAAGGATGTCAGTAAGAAGAATCCACCCACTAAAACATTTTTCATGCACCTGTGAGTCTGAGGCACATTTTGGGACACAAAAGCAAGATTTAGATCTGTTTTTTATATATTGCATGTGCCTTGTGGATTGGAAACAGATGTAGAAACATCTGAGAAAGTGTCCATACACTTTAAAATGTGTTTAAATTGGAATATTAGGAAAAAAAAAAAAAAAGACTTCCCTCTATTCCTCCCTACAAAATGTCTTTTGGTACTTTATTGCTTATCATTTTCCCCACAGTCATGTGACTAATGGCCCATACTCACGGGCTACAATTGTTGCTGTCGCTAGCACATGGGAGCGTGTGCGTGACAGTATAGGCGACGGAAGCTGTCGCCGACGTTCCTCCCCTCGCCGGAAGCTCAGGGTATTCCCTGCTGGTTGCTGTCGCTAGTCCGCATACACACGCGGACTAGTGACAGTTGCGGCGCAGTTGCGCGGCAACTGTCGCCAGGCGATTGACCGCACCAATCGCCTGGCGACAGCAGCAACTAGGGACGGTTCGGGGTCCGCGCCCGTGTTGCGCCTCATACTCACGTGAGTATGGGCCATAACACCGTGTTCAGGTAACTGCACACATTCCAAGACCAGGCATACGTCAGATGAGGGGAAGCTTGGTAGTTGGGTCTATTGGAGACTTTTTGGGGCATAGCAGGACACAAATGATAGAAAGCAGTGTAACTTAGGTAGTAAGGCTACACAATGTACAGCCAAATAGGAATGCAGTGACCCAAGTTCTTTAGAAATGCGGATTAAATGTGCAAAAAAACCACAGGAACAATACGGTTTCACTATCTGGTTATAAACGGTTTCAATGTAGCTGGGGTCTTTTCAGACAACTTTATCTGACCTGGCCCCTTTGCAATCTCAACTGTTTAGCAATGTTTAACCAATTAAGGCTCCTACACCCGCTCAAAAGTCTTTTAAGGGGCCCATACACCGAACGATTTTCCCGCCGAAATACGGCCGTTTCTATCACAGTGATCGAAAACGGCCATGAAATCGCCGCGCACACCGCTGACAGAAAGATGGATTTCCGTCCGAAATCCATCGACTCCCGTCGTTCCATCCATGCGGAAGATTTTTCTTGGTCGCTGGCGGGTCGGGAATGCGTCGATAGCGGCGTTCGAATGCCCGACGCAATACAGCGGGTATACATTACCTGCTCCGCCGGCGCGAGTCCCCTGGTCCACCGCTGTCTTCTCCGCCTGGTCCCGGCATCTTTTCCGCATCAGCTTCCGCATCCCGGCATAACTTCCTGTGTCACTGCAGTGACAGCGGAAGTACAAATAGAGGGCGCTCTATTTGTACGCAGATGCCAGCCGGGAGCCGATGCGGAGAAGATGCCAGGACCATGCAGAGAAGACAGCGGTGGACCAGGCGACTCGTGCCGGCGGAGCAGGTAATGTATGCGGGGGAGGGGGGGGGGGGGGTCAGCTCCACTGATTGTGATCGGTTTCAGGCTGAAATCGATTCACAATCTGTTTGCAGTAAAGGTGGCCATACAATCCCTCTCTGATTCGATGAGAGAGGGATCTATCTTTTGGTCGAATCTGATGGCAAATCGACCAGTGTTTGGCCACCTTTAAATGCACAATTAACAAACAACTTTTGTTGCTGAAACAACCAAAAAAAAAAGTTGTTTGCTATTGTTCAAACAACTGATAAGATGCACCTCAAGTAAGTCCAACAGTTGGATTGACTTGAGCTGCATCTTATCAGTTGTGTGAACAATAGCAAACAACTTTTTGGGGTTGCTTCAACAACAAACGTTGTTTGATAAAATTGTTGTACCAAAAAAATTGTGTACCAAATGAAAACTTTTGCCATAATCACCATTTTGGGATGGTAAAAATAATTTCAAATTACTTGGATGCCACTTTATTAAATGGCTATAAAAGGTGTGTCAATATATATATATCCAACCACATATTCAGTACATACCTTATTCCATACCAAATTAAAAACTGCAGCACTGAAAAACAGCTTTTGAAAATGGGCCACATTTCAGCAATTCTCCCTGCACGTCTGCACGCAGAACCAGACTTTCTATCTAAGAAAATATTTAAAATCCAAGAAGGTATAGTGATCTAGGGAAAAACTAAATAAGCACAGCTGGTCTCCAAAGATGTATAAGCAAACATGAGCAGATTCAACTATATACATTCCCTGACTAACCAAACTAATTCAATCATATATATTGGGGTAAAAAAAATGTCACTCAAACACAACAGAAAAAAAACATGTAGCTTTAATATGCAAAACAAAACTAGACTGTTAAAGATAATTGTAGGGAATGTATTATACAGGTATGTACCGTATATAAGATTGCAAACCAAAAGAACATTGGAAAGTAGGGACCCTACAGGTTTTGGCACGCACTTGTAATGCCCGCACAAAACTGGTAAACCACTGAACTTTTAAAAATTATTACTTTCATCACATACCATAAGTGGTAAAAATAAATAGCACAAATTCATTAGACAGAAAGGCAGTAGGAAGGGTTACATACACATGCATCTTGTAAGCGATGTGTGGCATAAGTAGAGGTTTAAATGAATGACTCAAAGTAAATGGAAAAGAACCAAAGTTGCAGTGGGGAACACTTGAGAATCCACTACAGTGGTTAAAGGCAGAGGCCAATTAGAATCCAAGGCTGCACATTCGCTGTAGACACAACTATGCGGTATGCTTCTGACATACTATAAATATGTATTTTTTTTTTAATAACTGCACATTGGTTGAGACAGTTTGATTTGATTTTTCCAAGCACAGATATGTACTAAACACAAAAAGTCCCTAATTTGCGCTCTCAGTATCAGGGGTTATGCACCACTGTACATCAATAGAAAGGGTGCATTATAGCATGTGAACTGTAGATTGTACAACAGCTAGGAAGAATGATTTCCACAATAAGATAAACTGCATGGAAGCCACTTATCACTGGGCTATTACAATACACAAGGAATGAAAAACATACAGATCTCTCTCAGCTGAAGGCCAAGGCTTCTGGAACCATGAGGAATCTATTAATGGCAGTTCCATCTCTTCCATGATCCTCTGCATGGGGCAGCCAATGCCTAAGCACCACAAATGCCAAAGAGGATCTTACAGGGAATGGTTTTATATACAAGCTCTCCTCAAAAGCCACAAGATGAAGATAAACAGAGCTGCATTTAAATATGAGAAGGCATTCCTCAATGTGAAAAAATAAATCAATAACATATACATATATACACACACATACACACATATATTTGCATCTTGGTTACCTTTGCATGAAGCTAATCCTGACATTTCCCCCCCTTGCTCTTTTTTTTCTCCTCTTGCCAATGGTGTATACATAACCTACCCTCCTCTAAGGGCCCTTTCACACCAGAGGGATTTTTCGGCGTTTTAACGCCACGGCCGAAGTTGGCGTTTTGCTAGGTAAAAGAAAGTCCATAGACTTTTATTTTACCTTTCACATCTAACTCGGCGTCTTGGAGCGTTGCGTTTCAACGCTCCCAGGAGCTTTTTCAGGGCTGTTTACAGCCGAAGTTGGCTGTTGGCGTTTCAATGATAGTCAATGAAAACCGCCAACTTCAGCGTTTTCAAAGCGTTTTACAGCTAACTTGTTCACTTATTTTTATAGAAGAAAAAAAAAAAAAAGGACGTTTTCATATGAGCTGTAAAACTCTTTCAAAACGCTTTGAAAACGCTATGTATTGGCGTTAAAGCGAACCTTAAGTCAAGTAAAAAAAAATTAGATTTACTCACCTGGGGCTTCCCTCAGCCCCCAGCAGCCTATCGGTGCCCTCGCAGCTCCGTTCCGATGTCCCAGGACCAGCCGGCGAGCACTTTCGGTTTGGCCGTCACCGGCTGACAGGCATGGGAACGCGAGTGATTGTTCGCGTTCCCAGCCTGTATATCTGTATATAGGGGGCGATATACAGGCTGGGAACGCGAACAATCACTCGCGTTCCCATGCCTGTCGGCCGGTGACGGCCAAACCGAAAGTGCTCGCCGGCTGGTCCTGGGACATCGGAACGGAGCTGCGAGGGCACCGATAGGCTGCTGGGGGCTGAGGGAAGCCCCAGGTGAGTAAATCTAATTTTTTTTTACTTGACTTAAGGTTTGCTTTAAGCAAAAGGCTGACTTTCAGCCTTTTCTACCGCAGCCTCTAGTGTGAAAGAGCCCTAAAAGTCTTCAGACACTCCCACTGAGGTCTATACTAGGAAGTGCACTGTCTTATGTCATTAGAAAAAAGGGGAAAATAAAGGGAAGAGGAGGAATACATTACAGATAAAAAAGACCCCCTTCCCCTCAAAGGGCCAGTGCTCCTAAGGTATGTGATAACTCCAAACTATAATAGCAGAAAACGTTTTCAATGCAGGATTAGCATTTTTGTCACTCAGACCAGTTGCTGTTGAAATTTGATTTTTATGGTGACAATCCTGCTTTAAAACATAAGTGGCACCTAATTTCAGGTTTTCGCTCATTTATATCTGTTGAGCTAGCTCCTAAGACATCGTAACTGGCTCCAGAACTACATACTGGTTTGTTCACTCTTGCCATAAACAAAGAGGGAAAGTGGTACAGCTTTGATCCTATAAGTTTGAAAATATATATAGTTTATTATATATAAAAATTGCAAAAACGCATTCAAAACTACAAATGATAAATGCAATATGATATAATAGTAGCCGATCGAAGGAGGAAATGTACTTCTGGCCTGCTTTGATCATCTGGTTTAAGATTCACACATTTATTAACTTTGCCAATCTTCTTTAGTCCATAGGTCAGTGTAATTCAGTTATTACTAACCCTATAAACACTGACATATATTGATAATCTTTTATCACAAAACGGAGTGGTTGACCGTAATGTGGCAGGTCTCTGTATTGAGAAATCTTTAGATTTAAAAAAAAAAAAAAAAAAAAATTCAAAGTGGAATGTTTGACTATTTTTGCACCAAAAGTGAAATAGGACTAACCAATTGGCTGAGGATTTAGTCATTTTAATATTCAGCATGTCAATCTGACAAAAAAAGACTAAAGTAAAACACTTCATATCTTAGGCCCCTTTTCCACGAGCAGTTGATAGGCAGCAAAATGCCTCAAAATTCCACAACTGCTGCTGCTGCTTAGTAACTGCTTGCTGAGCACACAGTGCAACTGCCTGTGGAAATGAGCCCCAAGACACAGCTTGTACACCTGGAGATAGAGGAATAACGTCCCTTTGACACTTCCTGTGATCTGTCACATCACAGAAGTAGTGATAGCCTTATTGGGCTGCCACATTAAATGTGGTGTGGCGGGTACATCATGACAGCATAAGAGTCACTGTGCATCATGCGCATTTCACCCGGAAGAGAGGCATGGTTGCACCACACATTACAGAGTTCTCCCCAGAAAGCGGATCACAGCAAGTGGAAAAGGGCCCTAAGGTCATGCTGGGTGGAAAAGAAGGGTTACATCGAAGTGGGGTGGTAAGTACGTCAGGCCGGTGGGTTGGGTAGGTAGGTCTAAGGTAGGCTGGTGGGCTGGCTACCCTAGTGCTACCCTAGGGTGGTGGGCTACCCTAGTGCAATCGCGGGTAGTGTAAATTGTAGGTTGCTGGTGGAAAAGGGCCCTTACTTCCCCACCCGGCTACTTTTTCATGCCACCCGGCTGAAAAAAAAATTCTGGGGAGAACTCTAATGTGTGGTGCAACCATGCCTCTCTCAGATCAGAGTATAAAGCAAGGTGTTTAGTTTTTCTTTCCGACACCAGAAAAATGATTTGACTAGTATAAACCTAGGGTAAAAACCCAGGCCACGACTTTAAACATCCCATATAGCTTTTCCGGTCATCTAATGCCAACGCCCCATTCCCCGTGCTTCCACTGATCGACTTCCTGAACCTCTGACAATGGCTTGTTGAAGCGTGCGCATGGTCTGGGTCCCTGTCCATGAATGAGCGCACCCGCACTGAGCAGGCACAGGATGCCTTGCATCTGCGCAGTAGCATGGAGCCACTTGGGCACTGGAGGACGATGTCGGGAGCCTCTGGAGAAGGTGAGTAGCTGACTTTTTTGTTTCCTAATGTCACAGGTTTCCTTTAAATGCCTTCTGTTTTAAGAAGACAAAATTACATTTAGCATTGCTTTTTAGTAGGAGGGCTTTTCAGTTTATTTAAGCCTCCTTTACTCTCCTAGTGGTTCTAGGTCATCATGAGCTTGCTGGGTACTCTTTAATAAAACAAGGTCAATCTGCAACTGTGTGGCCTGCATAAGAAATGTTGATTTTATTTTACCCGCTAGCAGGTTTACCTATACGTGTCAAAATCGGGTTTGAAAACAAAGTATTGCAGGCGTCATGTGCCCTGAGGATTGCTACTACTAAGATTGTCAAAGCTCCATGGCTAGCAGACACAGTAGCTCAAGAATTGCAGTAAAGCAGGATATGAAATCAGGGTGGAGAAGAGTTATGGAGCTTGAGATGCCAATGGAATCCTGAAAATGTTCAAAATGTGATGCAATAGCAAACCAACTGGAAATGACGCAAAACGCTTTTCTTCTCGGTAGAAGGAAAAAAAAAAAAAAACATTTGACATCAGCAAAATGATCCACCAGCCGTGTGAACCAGCTCTTAACACGTTATAAATAATGAAGGCCATACACTACATAGTAATGTTAATCAAAATTGATAAATAAAATGATGGCCTCAAACTACTGATCAATACTTGCTAAGGATTGACAGCTGCATCGCTTTGTGCTGCATCGAATGGCAAACAGCTAGTTTAATTGAGGTTTGATCAGTAGATGAAATGTGAACAAGTCAAGTGGCACAGGGTAGTAAAACAACTGCTTCATAACTTTCATCTCATGTTGACAACACTTTCAGTACTGCACTTGATTGAAGGTGCATACTAATGTAAAGTGTCCCTGTATTGAAAATAGTTGATCATTAGTGTAGCACTGTAAGAAGGATCACTATACAGTAAAATCGCTGAGGTATAGCTTATATATGTTCAATGGAGAGGTAAGAAGGAACAGGGCAGTATGCAATGGTGCAACTCCCAGGAGGTGGGGTATGTGTGAGAACACGCACTTGTTCATCGCTTATTTGATGGTTTTGCGTACAGATCTAGTAGGAGACATATAGCTGGACAACAAAAGTGACAACTTTCGGCATACAGATGGCAGCAGAACAGAGAGGACTAAAGACAAAGGGACAAGCAGCAACCTCTTTATAGCCATAGTCTACGTAGAAATGAAAGCAATCACGAATGAGTTTTTTGGACTCTTTACAGTCATTGGAACTTTTTGCTGAAGCAACTTGATTCTCAATATGGAGAGAAAACACTGGGGCTGCTAATTAACATGGAAATAACAGAATACTTGCATGCTGGAAAAAGAAAAAAAAATGTTTTGATGAATAAAATAGTCAGCAGGTGTGGATACACTAAACTGCTGTTTGTCACACACCGTTGCCATAAACCAAGCCAATTTGGCTAAATATGTGTGAGGGGATGAGGCAAGTAATACCTGACTTAAAATGATACTGAAGTGAGTTTTATTATTTTTATATCAAATACGCGCCTGTAGAGAGGCATGACTCTGGATCCTATAAAGCCTTCCCTGTCCTCATTCAGTCCCAGCACTATCACCCCCCCCCCCCCATTGCACATATTGGACCAACTAGCTGACTATGCCTTTGGGGACCCTTGGAAGGCTTCAGGAGCACTCATGTCTGAGCGCTCCCAAAGACTAGCAGCTCAGTAGATCGCACATGCTCCCAAAGCTTTCCCAGGCAATTTAAAAAGGGGGAAACAAATGAAAACACACTATTTCTCCAGTTAAATCCATTATAGCTTTACAATAAACAGCGCTAACTATAAGTTACGATGTGCTTATCCATCCTGGTTATTACAACATTTCGATTATAGTCCTAGTACAATGTATGGTGACAATATTGTATTTGGAAATAAAGGTGTCTTTTTTCTATTTTTGCCTTCTCATTGTACACTATTGATGATTACACCTTATTTGCAAAAAAATAGTAATATACCCACATGGCATACATATTTAAAAAGTCAAGTTCCTATGGTAACAATATATGTATTTTCTTTTATATTCTGTCACGTTTTCATTTTACAAGTCTTATTTTGGTACAGAATATGCCAACATGTAATTGCTTTTGATTCAGTTTATGACTAAAAAGAATACACAAGACAAGGGCCTCAACTATAAAACTCTAACCTGTATTCTACTACTTATTATGGTTAAAATATTACCACATAGGTCTCTTGTAGGTTTGCTAAAAAAAAAAAAAAAAAAAAAAAAAAAAAAAAAAAACTTTCCCAAGTTTGATCATAATTTTGAAACTGACTTTTTTTTATATGTTGAATTGAGTTCGTCAATACCTAATTTTTATGCGATGTGGGTCCAAGCTTTAAGACCCCAAAATGTATTCTACAACTCATCGCAGTTAAGATGATACCACGTGCCTCATTTAGTAATAAACTGGTGGAGCATTCTCCACAACTACACTGGACAATTTTTTTCCATCCAGTTGTCTTTAAGTGGTTAATCTCACCCTTGGGGATTCTCAAGATTCCCTTTATCTTCAAAGAACACTGACTGGATGGCAGTAGCACAGCCTAACTGCCAGAATAGGGTGCACGTGAAGAGGTTGGTTTGGCAGCATTTTTGTACAGGTCCTTTTCAGGGAATGTTTTTGTAATGAATTAAGGAAATGCTGAGCACAGGGGCATAGTGCAAAGCACTCTCGCCTTGCAGTGTTGGGTCCCTGGTTTGAATCACAGACATGGCACCGTCTGTATGGAGGTTCTAGATTGTAAGTTCTCCCTGTGTCTACGTTGATTTCCTCTAAACCCTAGACTACAAATGGCATGACTATAGCAGGGATTAAATTAAGAGCCACTCAGAGACAGTCTGAGACAAAACTGTATACTCTGAAAATCACTGTGAAAGATGTCAGCGCTACACAAAATTGGTAATTAATACTAATGCTGAGAGTCCCCCATGAGGAGATACACCAGTCCAAAGCCTGTCAAAGTTTTACAATCTACAGTAACAGTAGCATAGGATAGATATAGTTTTTATTATTAGGGCAAGGTAGAGTAAAGCTGTCATTACAAAAGAAGTACTGTATCTAGCTTGTTATAGGATTGGTGTGTGGAGTCATTGTACCTGTGCTTTTAAAACATACCGGTACATACAACTTCTTACAAGAATGCACAATAGAATTGTAAGCAACTGAGCAAGGGTAATAATTAACATAATTCAACGATCACCACAAATATGCTGGCAGAGTAATAGTAACATGCTGCCTGTATAGTGTAAATTGCAAGCAAGAATGCAAACTGGAAAAGTATGTCAAGTGATTGCTCCTGAGAATGCCAAAGGCATCGTGTTTTATTACATAAATACATGACCACATGCAAGTTGAGTTTTTCAGGAAAAGAGAAACACCCATGGTCTATTTTCAGGACACAGTTGCTTGTAGCAAGACAAAATAAAAGAGTCTAGTATAGACATAATTAAAATTTAATTTAGTCCATTTTAGAGAAATAATCCTTTTAACGGACTGCACTGGAAAATAATTGTCACCTAAATATTTTGGGAACAGAGTTCTGCACAGGCTAGTGACACGTTCTTTTGCGGTAGGGTGGGCCGGAGAGAGGATGGTGCAGCGGGAGTAGTAAGGGGGAGAACAATAGACTGCCTGTGCTTGGTCTAGCAAATGCATTGGTGCTGCCATACGCACCCTAAACTGCTGTCAGAGGTAGCTCAAATTAGTGGCTAAGAACCACATTTTGCGTATAAACCACCTTGCACATACCATTCAATTGGCCCCATCCAATTTACTTTTTCTCCTACGAGACATTTTTTAATCTTCTGTTTAAAATAACTTGTAATTGAAAAAAGTACCAAAAAGTAAATGAAGAAGTACTGTCAACATTCTGAGTATTTTCTTGCTTGTTGGTGGCTTAAAGTGTACCCAAGCTGAGAGGGAAGCCTCAGGTTCCTATGAGAGGGAAGCCTCAGGTTCCCACAACATTTGTGGAATTACGTGCTTTAAAGGGAAGGTTCAGGGACTTTTTAAAAAAAATAAAAATCCGCATCCACTTACCTGGGGCTTCCTCCAGCCCGTGGCAGGCAGAAGGTGCCCTCGGCGTCGCTCCGCAGGCTGCCGGTGGTCTCCGGTGGCCGACCCGACCTGGCCAGGCCGGGCTCCTTCTGCGTGCCAAAATGCGCCTCACGGCGGCGCGCTGACGTCATCGGACGTCTTCCGGGCTTTACTGCGCAGGCTCAGTAGTTCTGAGCCTGCGCAGTAAAGCCCGGAGGACGTCCGATGACGTCAGCGCGCCGCCATGAGGCGCATTTTGGAACGCAGAAGGAGCCCGGCCAGGTCGGGTCGGCCACCGGAGACCACCGGCAGCCTGCGGAGCGACGCTAAGGGCACCTCCTGCCTGCCACGGGCTGGAGGAAGCCCCAGGTAAGTGGATGCGGATTTTTATTTTTTTTAAAAAGTCCCTGAACCTTCCCTTTAAAACATCCGACGTATGAACACGGCGATAAGGTAGTATAAGGGTTGGGCCCAGTTCACATTGACATATTAAACGCTACGTTTAACGCAACACAAACAACCACAAAGAGCTTTAGTAGAACGTCAGGTGAGCAAAAATTGTTTTTACTAGTTTACCCCTCCAGGACAAATGTTGGTCCTGTCGGCAGCAATCTTTGTGCAGTGGCTGTCGTGCTTGTGCGCACGTTCGCGGGAGTGCAGAGGATCACATTTTCCAGCCCCTATGGTCAGGCTGAGGTAGTTCAATGACAGTTAAGTGACCCAAAAAACGCTGATTCTGCACTGAGGCCTTATAAAAAGGGGGCAGTAGTGGATACTAGATACCAGTAGTGGTTCTGGACACTCAGGTGTTTTGTTTTTGACAACTTCATGCAGGTGAGGTAACAAGATAGGTTTATGCTATGTGCAACAAACAACTCAAAATATAGGCCCAGCCAGCGTGGCCTTATGCAGGGCAGTAGTGGATACTAGAGGCCAGTAGTGGTGGTAAAGGATTATTGGGTTATGGTCAGTGAACTACTAGGACCAGCAGACCTGTCTCCAACAGCCAACGTGTGCACTGGAAACACAGAACTGCAATATAACAATAGCAAGAAAAACAGCCCTTAGAATGGGGATTGGGTGAACTATTGTAGCACTAAGCACTGACTGCACCTGTCTGCAATAGCTAAAGTGCAGTGTGTGGACACACTGAACAGCAATACCACAAGATCAAAACACAGCCCTTAGATGGGCTGTTGGGGTTATGTAAATGGTGAATTGGTACTGTAGCAGCGAGAAACTTAACTGGGGACACAGAGCACAGGCCTAAATATCACTTACCCTATCTACAGCACAGCTCTTTCCCTAAACTGCTTCAAACAGCAAACAGGCCGAGTGCAAAATGGCTGCTTTTTTAATGGGAGGGGTGTGGTCCCGAAGGGAGGGATAGCTGATTTGCTGCCATGTGTCTACTGACTCTGGGGTGAAGGGTAAAATTTTGGCTTTATGATGATTTATAGTGGGCAGGGCGAACACACCATGTGTTCGTCTGCCGACGTGAACACCAGTTGTTCACCAGGAATTGTCCGCCAGCGGACAGTTTGGGCCATCTCTACTTATCTCTACTTATCTGCATGCTTGTTCTATGTCTAAGTATTGAGGCAAAAGACAGCCAGGCAATCTGCATTGTTTAGGAGGAAATAAAATATGGCAGCCTCCATATCCCTCTTACTTCTGGAGTCCTTTAAAAGGACAATTGAAGTGAGAGGTATATGGAGGCAACCATATTTATATATTCTGTAAACAATACCAGTTGCCTGGCAGTCCTGTTGATCTATTTGGATGCAGCAGTGTCTTAATAACACCAGAAAAAAGAGCATGTGGCCAATCTTGTCCTGTAGAGCGGGTCCTAGTGGCTGCAGCTCTGACACTGAGTCCGCCAGGAGAAAAGCGCAATATAAATGCTATTTGTCTTTGTGTCTTGTCAGGTATGATAATGTCAGAAACACCTGATCGTCTGCATGATTGTTCATGGTCTATGGCTAAAGAGCATTAGATGCAGAGGATTAGCAGGACAGCCAGGCAACTGGTATTGCTTAAAAGGAAATAGATATGGCTGCCTCCATATCCCTCTCACTTCAGTTGTCCTTTAAGGCCCCGCTCAAACCTAAAACCACAAAACGCTGATTACCGCTAGCATTTTGCGGGAGTGATTTTTCTGCGATTAAACGTGGGGGAAAAAAAAATAAATAAAAATAAAAAAAAAAAAAAAAAAAAAAAAAAAAAAAAATCACTGGACACTGCAGCGTTTGGGAGAGATTGCGATTAGCGGTGCTATGCATGCTAATCGCGAACGCTAATAGTCAATCGCCGGCAAAACGCTGCATGTTACGCATTTGCGGTTAACGCTAATGAGTGAGAGCACTGCCATAGGCTTACATGGGCTAGTGGCTTTTAAAAGCCGCTAGCGTTTTACGCTAAACAGGAATCGCGCGATTCCCTATCAAGTGTGAACGAGCCCTAAGGGCTGGAACCCACAGGAGCGCTTTTGGCAGCGTTTTGGCAGCACTGCGATACGCTAGCAGTTTGCCAAAACGCTGGGCTAATGTTAATGGATGGGGCAACTTCCACAGGAGCGTTTGCGTTTCCCAGAAACGCAAACGCAGGACCTGCAGCATTTTGGGAGCGTTAGCGCTTCAATGTAAAGTATTGAAACGCTAGCAGAAACGCTCAGCAAAACCTAAACTGAGCGGTTTTGCTAGCGTTTTGCGGTTAAGCACACTGCAACAAAATGAAAAATAATTCACAGGACCAATCAGGATAAAAACGCAAAACGCAAAACGCTAGGCACCCGCTGGGGAAAAAAATACAATGTTGCAAAACACGACCAAAAACGCGCATGAATCCGCTTGCAAACCGCTCAGACAAAACGCTAGCGGTTGCGTTTTGCGTTTGCGGTTTTCAGTGGGTTCCAGGCCTAAGACTTATCTTCAACAGTTTTATGAGCTACAGTTATTTGAACCCAGTACCAGTTCAAAATGCTGCTCCACTGAGTATAGCGTACAGAAAAAAAAAGTCATACTGAAGCACTGACACCAATCAAATGCAGATTATTGCAAATACCGTACAGTGGACTCCATGAAGAAAGAACTATGGAGAATTTGTTTTAAAGTGGACCCAAATTAAAAATACAAGATTTCAGAAATAAAATCTATTTTCTAAATTATAATAATAAATAGCAGCCTTTTTTTAGCTGCATGATGACAAATATAAAATATTTTACATTTATTGGAGGGACTCCTCCCTTCCTTTCATATTGCCGGAACAGAATCCGGCAAACTGGTGGAGTAGGAGGTGTCCGGTAAAGGAGGAATTGCTAATGGCTGCCACCTGTATAACCCTAGTTATGAAAAGAGAAGGGTGAAAAGCATGCACTGAAATGCTCATAGGCTTGAAGGAGTGTTTATTTATCTTTGTGTCAGAGTAGTGCTACTTAATATTTTAAATTAAAAATAATGTTTTGGCTTTAAGCCACCAGAAGCAAAGGTATAATTATGTTGCCGATTCTGCAATTTAATGGAATGCTGCAAAGCCTGAAGCAAAAAACAAACAAATAACCCCTAGATTTCACTATGGAAATAATTCTGCAATTCTAATATTGTTTCTATTAAAACCAAACAGTTTTACCTCCGTGAAACACAATATGTCAAGTCAAAGTACATCAAATTAAAATCAATTAAAAAAAAATACATAACAAAAATAACAAAAATAGCTGCTATGATTTTACTGGAAACTGAACAAAATTTAACTAGAAGCATACTTTCAAAATGCCATTTTGTAATTTGGACTTTTTTTTTTTTTTTTTAAATAAACAGCTTGGCTCAGTCCATGGCTTTCTACAGCTCAATACTTTTATGGTAGACAACGAGAGGCTGCATGGTTTCTAGATTTAAAATATCATTTAACAATAACATTTCTATAGTGCTTTTCTCCCATAGGACTCAAAGCGCTTAGGCTCTCTCAGATTCAGTAATTGGTAGTAGGATGAAGTGTTTACACAAAAACATCTTTGTATAAATCTTTTTCAGGGAGTTTCTTTATAAAGAATAAAGTACATGCTGAGAATCCCCCATGAAGAGATGGACTAACCCAAAACCTGTCAGTAATGTCAGATTTCTACTACCTACTGTAAGTGACAGCAACATAGGAGAATAGTAATGTATGGCGTATTTTACTCTGGAAGAAGTGTACTTCTTATTTGTATGAGTTTTAAATTTTAAGATTTTTGCGACAGTTCCTCTTTAAATGTCAGTAGGCCGATTTTGAATAGGGTCCTCAATTCTATAGGTAGCCAGTGAAGGGAGTGCAGGACTGGCGTTATGTGGCAGTGATGGGGTTGGTTAGTTAACAGTCTGGCATATCCACAGTGGGACGTAGCATTGTAATGCGACGTTAAAGTCGCAACGCAGCATTACAACGCAAAAAAAAGTGGTAACGCACATTAACGCTGCGTTACAATGGCATACAGTAGATCATACAGGCCATGAAAAGTATGCCTCTCTGTATCTGCTAACGTCTGCGTTTAGAGATAACGCACTGCAAGCAGTAAGTTACCACAACGCAACATTTACAACACGATGTTAACGTCGCATTGAATGTCGCATAGGCTTAACATTACAGTGCGTTAACCTGCGTTATAAATGACTTCATAACGCAGGGCAATAATGTCCCACTGGGAATGCGACCGTACTGGTCTTCCTTAACTCAGCTTTCCATTATGCAGTAGTGATCATCTTATCAAACTAGACCGAACAATTTTAATCAGATTACAGCAAGAACCCCGCTAACCGTTTTGCACCACTTATGGCAGTACACTAAGCTATGCAAGTGCATATCCCCCACAACTGATAAATAACGCCTTTTCTGATCAAATGTTAATATTGAATTGAAATAAAAAGACTGCGGTCCTAATAATTGATTTAGTGGGGGCTCAGTGTTCCCAAGCCACTCCTGAAAACAAACTAGAAGTAACAGTAACAGAGACATACAACTAAAAAAGGTGTCTAATAATTTAGGAGGGGGCTGGGTAATGCCCAATAGAGTACTGGTAATGTTAGTGCTCCAACACACTGTGAGCGCTTTTCTGAGACCTTTTCAGCCATCAGAACTTTGAGAGCTTTTTAAAATAAAAACGTTCCCATTGACTTACATTAAAAATCACGGTAAAATTGCAATTTTAATGTGTCAATAGGAGCATTTTTAAAAAGCTCACAGAAAAGTGCTTATAGTGTGTCTTAGCCCTTACTGATATTCTACAGTCACCTTCCTTAACCCATCTCTCAGGTTAACACTCCACTACCTACGCCTAACACTAACCCCCACTTCTACCTAATGCTAACACTAACCTCCTCCCTATCTACTCTTAACACTAACATTACCCCTCCACAGCCACCACCTACACCTCACATCCCCCTCCCCTAATCTACGCCTAGCACTGATCTATAGCTTAGGTGATGTTTGGCTACACAATAACCAAACCACCGGGAGGCCAGTTACTTACCTACCTTGCTGCCTCCCCAGACATACAGAGTAAAGCTACATGGTTACTGACCCCCTCTGCTTATATCTATTTTCAGCTGCATAGTAGCAGAGCACCAGGCATCGCTTACAGACCTTTGATGCCATTTGGAGTTAACTTACATGATAGCCTAACTGTGCATGGACACCACTATCGCCACCACTATCCGGAGTTCAGCCACACAGCAATAGCCGACTTCAGAATTCACATCATAAATTCGGCATAGCTATAACCGCAATTTACATTGTGGTTTATGGCACTTCCCAAGATAGCAGTCGGGCTACCCACCCAAATTCCCTACGGATACATATGGGTGAACATAGAGGGCTAGGGTTGCATGAGCACCCAGAGTATGGCTCAGCCAGTAAGCAAGGGGAGAGGTTAATCCACTGCAGAACTATTGAGCAGATCGATGTGTCACATGATAACACGAGAAAGGGTGCACCAGCCCATTCCAGATCTACTGGTCCTTTATCAAGCACATAAAGCAACACCAAGAAAGTGGTCATATAGTAGTGGTTCTGAACTAAAGGGAAACCTAGCAAGTGCCTAGTTACAGGAACTCAATCCCTCAGGTGACAGACATGTCACTAGTTACTAGGCTAGCCATGCATTTTGCAATGCAGTGGGGAGGAGGGCCAACGTAGAGGCCAGTTGTGTAGAAGAACAATGTCCTCAGCCAGCACTTAGGGCTGGTGCACACCAGAGAGGTTGTGATACGTTTTTTTAAAAAAGCTTGCAGGGGGAAAACCGCTTGGCTAATAAAAGTGAATCGGACGGTGCACACCAGAGCGGCTCGTTTTTTCCACAAACGCGAACTCAGGGGCTGCAGCATTTTTTAGATTTCTGCGGCGTTTCTGCCTCAATGTGAAAGTATAGGAAAGAGGAAAACCGCTCTGAAAACGGTAGATCAGAGTGGTTTTCCAGGTGTTTTTGTTACAGAAGATGTTCAGTAACAGCTTTTACTGTAACAATATTTGTAATCTGCTACACAAAAACGCTAGGCATGTTTAGAAAACCTCTCTAAACATGCCTAGAATCGCTCTGAAATCTGCTTCAAACACCTCTAACGTTTGGGGATCTGCTAGAGGTTTTTGGTGTGCCCTGGGCCTTAGTCAGGATGATCTGCCAGGGGTAATTGCTCACTGACATGTCGAATACCATCATACACATGCTTGGTAGTGCTCGGCCAAAAGGTGGTGAAAAACAACCCTAGAGTGGTGAGCCAAGTTCACACATCTGATCGCAAAATGCTAGCGATTATTGCTAACATTTTGCCCTGGCGATTTTTCATGATAAACGCAAACAAAATCACTGCACATTTGAGTAATCCCAATTAAAATACAAAGCAATTGCAATAGCTCTAAAATCCTAAACAAAATTCTGCATGTAGCGCATTTGTATTTACCGCGAATCGCCAACAGTCGTGTACTTTTAATTGCACTAGCGCTTTAAAAAGCGATCACCAGGGATTACAAACAAAGAACATTTATATCGCGATTTTCTCCTGGCGGACTCAAAGCGCCAGTGCTGCAGCCACTAGGATGTGCTCTATAGGCTGTAGCAGTGTTCAGTAGGAGACTTTGCCCAAGGTCTCCTACTGAATAGGTGCTGGCTTACTGAACAGGCAGAGCTGAGATTCGACCCCGGGTCTCCTGTGTCAGAGGCAGAGCCCTTATTTAAAAATCCATCCCCAAAAATCATTGATAAAAAGGTATAGGCGAATGAATGGGAGGAACACTGGTATGTAAAAAAAACTGCTTTGGTCCATAAGAAGAAAACCACATGTAGTGGTCAAATGATGCATCCTAAAATACTGCCCTTCACGATACTTTATTTTGTGCCATACGGTATAAACTGTATACCAGCTCAAGTATTTCTGCTCTGCGTTACTGTGTAAAAGCACATTGCACTGTTCTTATGAGTGCACTTCCTGCTTTTTTTGGGACAGATAGGGCAGGGATGGATATGCAGAAAGCAAGGATCTTATGCTGGGGATACACGGTACGTTTCTGTACCGTGCATCGACCAGCTAATCCAGCCAGCTGATAATATTCAGCTGGCCGGATCAAGCCGCTCGACTCCCGCCCGCTCTATCCCCGCCGGCGGACAATGGCAGGGAATCAAGCGCTGATAAGGAAGCGCCAGCGGGGACGAGCAGCAATCGATCCGCACGGACGAGCGGGGGCGCGGCTGGGGTCGATACGGCGGCCGACTAGCCGCCAGATCGACCCGTGTATTCCCATCATTACTTACTAAAGATCACCGAGAGGAGTACGAGCATTTGCACAGAAAGGAATGAAGGAACAGGGGAGTTGATGTACAGTGTACAGGCGGCTATGGAAATACATGTAAAAACATAGCCATGTAATTCTCATAACTGAATTAAAAATTAAGGAGCTATTTGAGGCTGATATACATTTTAGGTAATATACATAATGCAGTGGCTAAATCAGGCATGGGCAAACTTGGCCCTCCAGCTGTTTAGGAACTACAAATCCCACAATGCATTGCAGGAGTCTTACAGCCACAGTCATGACTCATAAAGGCAAATGCATTGTGGGACTTGTAGTTCCTTAACAGCTGGAGGACCAAGTTTGCCCATGCCTGCCCTAGAGTCTTATCTTTCCCAGAACACCAGCTGTGTGGAGTATGTGTGTTCTCTCCACGTTTGTATGGGTTTCTTCCCCAAAAGAAAGCTGGCAGGCTTATTGGCTTCTATCAAAATGGAATCTAAATTATGGTATGGGAATTAGATTGTAAGGTCTGCTGCAGGTCTAATAAGTGGAATGAATTGTTAAAGGATACCAGAGCTCTGCGCATGACGTCCCAATAAGTCATGCACAGAGTGCTCAAGGCCGTAAGCTCGCAAGCAAGGATGCAAGCAGCCAGGTCAGGGTCTGCACACTAATGCCTGACCCGGCCAAACAGGAAGTAGCTGTAGGGGCATTTGCGAGCGAAAGGAGACTGATGGAGTGGGGGGGGGTAAACGGTGGGCAGGGGGGATTACTTCATATGCATGTCTGCTTTCACTGTATGGTTCAGCTCTGCTATCCTTTAAGTGTTCTCTAAAGTGCATCAGAAAATGTGCCATATAAATGAATAATGTTAATAAAAACACCACCACTTATCTTTTGACATTAGATAAACTGTAATTTTTAAACACAATTACGGGAAAGAAAGATCACTGCAGCCTTTTTACTCGAATAGTAAAGTTGACCCTTTCAGCTTCAGAATGTAACTTTTCCGGAAAGAGCACATCTCTCAACCGGCTCTATCAATTACAACTGCTTCCCAGAAACCCTGGAAAAATGCTCTTAAAGTGAACCTCCGGACTAAAAATCGACTCAGCAGCACTGAAAAGGCCTGGTGTTTCTTTAACAGTTTCACAGCATCAGAACTTTGTTTCTCTTATCCAAGCCTCATTTTTAGCTGCACAGAAGAAAACTGCCCGGGCTTTTTTCCCCTGATGCTGTGCAAAGCATGATGGGATTTCTGATTTTGTTGTTCTCGTTCTGCTGTTTTGGTGCACATTTTTTTTTTACATTTTGAATTTGACATTTGAAGCCTAGCGTGTGCAGATGGGAGGGGTTATCAGGACACAGGACAGTTGGAACTGTGTCTCCTGCTCCTTGTCACCTCCTTTCAACCAAAAAGATGGCAGCCCCCATGAATCACAAACATTTGCCTGTTCTTTTAAAACAGGGTGGGTAAAAAATTATATTACCTATCTATTCTAATTAACATAACTAATGTAACTTAATGACAGTATGTTTGTTTAGGCTGAAGTTCCCCTTTAAAGAGCCTCAGTCCCAATTGAGGCTGCTTTTTCAGCATAAGAACAAAACCTAGGTTTAAAGGTCTCAAGAAAACTAAAGGCCCGTTTCCACTGCTGCGGACATTGAGCCGAATACGCAGAGTTTCCCCACAAGCAAATCATGCGGAGAAAGCCCCACTTGCACTAAAAGAGTGCAAGTGGGGCTTGCACTCTTTTGCAGGTAGGCACTAGTCGTTTTTTAAGTAGCGCTGCTCATTTCCTTGCTATGTACTAATGTAATTCGTTTTTGGTCAGCTGCTCCCACTTAACAGCCATGCTTTTGGTGTATATGCAGAGCTTCTGTTTGGGTTAAAGGTGCGTTTGTAGTTCCTGGGGGGGCTCAGCGCATCTCTGATGGAGGCCATTCGGAGGCGGCCTGGTGTTGCGCTGATCCACCTTTTGCGCAATTTTCGATTTTATTTGAGTAGCCGCACCCAGGCTATGCATATACATAGGTTAGGATTTAGTTAGTGTTAGGCCCCCTCCCATGGAGGATTGACTTCTTCGCAGTGGGAGGGACGAGTACTTAATAGGTTGCATGCAAGCTGTTAATGGAAAACAACATCCTCCTCTAGTGGTAGACAGGTCATGTGTATGCTCGGTGTGTATTCGACCCCACAAGTGGGGCTTGCACTCTTTTGCAGGTAGGCACTAGTCTGTTTTTAAGTAGCGCTGCTCATTTCCTTGCTGAATACATAAATTAGCAAGCACTTAACGATTTGAGATTATTTTTTTTTAATCGCTTTTCCCTGCGCTAATTGCTTTTCTAAGTGCTTTTGCAGAGCGATTCTTTTTGACTTCACGAAGTGAACCCTTTCAGCCGGAAATGAAAGCGCTCGGGAAATAGCTATACAAAGCTCGTTTTCAAGCGCTTTGCGATTTCCCTATACCTTCCATTGAACCAAAAGCACTCAGAAAATGGTACAGGCAGCGATTTTTGAAGCAGATCGCAATTGAACCGCTCAGATGTCAACACTCTTATAGGGAAGCATTGCACAAGAACTTTTAGGGCGATTTCTAAAATCGCTAGCGCTTAAACAACTATGCAAATGGTAATAATGTGAACAAGCCCTAAAAGAGCAAATAATGTCAGACTCAGGATTAGCTTCATTCAGAGGTAACCAAGATGGAAACTGTCTAGAATAGGATTCTCTGCTGTTTTTTCTATACAATTCACAGGACTCAAAACATGGACAGTGCAATACATCTGTTATGCAAGTAGAACTAGTATTTATCTACTCCTGTGTTCTTTTATTTCTAGGTTAGCATGGGTGTCACTTGTTCTTTAAACAATACCAGTTGCTTCGCTGATCTCTTTGGCTGCAGTTGTGTCTGGATCACACACCTGAAACACTCCAGTCAGATTTCAATCAGAAACATGTAATTTGCATGCTTGCACAGGGAGGCTAAAAGTATTAGAGGCAGAGGATCAGTAGGACAGTTAGACAATGTGATTGTTTAAAAGGAAATATGGCCGCCACTTCTCAACAGACCATTGGCAGAAAGTGGCCTGTGTACATGTGCCCGCCCCCCCCGGCTCCCATTGGTGTACTCGAAATGTACTCCGATTGATTGCACTTCAAAACCGATCGTTATAAAACATCGGTTTTGCACCGAAACATCTGTTTTGTAGCAACTAGTTAACCGGATAATATATCTATGGTACGGTAATGTAGTGGATAGTGAATAAGATGCAAAGTACATGCAAACTGAATGCAGCCTGGAACTGGACCAATCAAAATTGACAAGAAGTGCATAGGATTGGTCCAATTCCTAGACTCATACAGTTTGCATGAAATTCGCATACACGCTGGAATGACTTCCATGTCGTTGACCATCTCCTACCTATTCCTTTAGATTGTAAGCTGGAAAGGGCATGGATCGCTCACTTTTGCATTTTACACTTTAGTGTACATTTCTCTTAACCACAATACAAATTATCCACTTTAACTTATTATATTGGCTACCATTTCTGCATTATGCACAATGTCTGTATTTTTACTTACCGGTATACCATTGTTTGTGTTTTTAAATATGAACCCATTTTTTTTTCACTCTGTTCAGTGCCAAGGAAGATGACACTATAAATCAATAAAATACTCTACTGGATCGCACTCTTGCAACACGGGGGTCCCAGGTTGAGATTTTGCCCAAGACATGGGCATAATGCCATTGCTGGGAAATTCACAGCTTTTCCCTACAAGCGATTACAGCAAGAAAACGCTACTCTGCCAATAGCCTTGCCACCTGAATTGCATGCCAGCTCAATACGGACGACATGCTGCATTTTACAGCAGCACACACCTGTATCCCTGAAGCCGTGTGGAAAGTAGCCCATAGTCATCTTGGAGTTTGCATGTTCTCCCTATGTTTGTAGTATGGGTCTCTGCCCTACCCTACCCTACCCTACCCTACCCCCCCCCCCCCCCCCCCCAACAACAAACCTAAAAAAAAAAAACTGACCTTAAAGTGGATCCGAGGTGAACTTTTACACATTGCATAATTGTGTTCCTTTCCTATTGTTTATAGGGCATTCCTCAAGCCAAATACTTTTTTGTTTGTTTTAATGCTCTAATTCCCTATAAACTAAAAAAGCCACACCCACAGGTTTTCAGAGAGCCAAGACAGTAGCAAGGGCTCATGGGAGCTCAGTCTGGGCCGGAGGAGGGGGAGGTGTTACTAGCCATTGATTTCAGAGGCAGAGGGGAGGAGGGAGGAGAAGAGGGGATTAGGCTGATAGCTCAAGATGCAGATAAGCCTGCCTGTGTGTAATGTTTACAAACAACATGGCCGCTGTCATTGTAACACAGGAATAAATAGTCATATTCTAATAAAACTGTTTGCAGCTAGATTTGCTGTGTAAACCATCTAAACTTTACATATGATATATATACACAAGTTAATTGTTATAGTTAGTTTTTCATCTCGGATCCGCTTTAAGCTTTGTATTCACTAGATTTGTCCTGACCATTGCAGTAAGCAAAAGTGTATACTCATATTATTGGCCTCCCCACAGAAGCAATCTGTCTGGTCCTCAGTTCCTGTTGTTCCTAGTAAAAGGTTGATGGACGTATAGTCCCAATTGCACATCTGACATGGAGCCAATCAAACAGCATGTATGTACAGCAAGTGTCAAAACTGCCACCAGACCTAAATCATTTCAGGCGACACATATTGAACATGTGTTTGTGGGCTACACCTATGTTAGGGGTATTGGACTGTGACAATAGTAGGGTATTGTTCGTTCCTCTGAAGGACAGTTAGTGACATTTTCTCTATAAAATATTACAGTAGATATCAGGGCAACATGTGTATATACTGTAAATATAATAATGCATACTTTGTATTTTAAAGGGGACATACATATGTTTCTTTCAAATAGCAATAAGGATAAAAACTCAGCTGCACATAATGCATTCCTTAGAAGAAAAAGACAGGATTTACTTTGAAGTCAACGGTGTAAAGAGCAAATTCACTAGCAAAGCTAACAACATCACCAGTGACCACCAGTATACTAATTAAATTTGAATTTGGAAGCCACGTCACTGTATCAGTCTGATTTGTGTGGGCATGCGGTGTTAGTGGCCATCAATCTCTTCAAGTTGAGTTTGTTTCTCTCAATTACACAAGTGATGCATTTACTGCAATGTAACTGACACCAGCCTACACCATTGTCACAGATACCAAAAGCATGCATTTAGTAATATTAGCTGGAAAGGGTCACACATACAGCCTCCATTCTTGTGTCTTCCCAGCTGGCAACATTGTGTATGTAAAAGGAAAAAAGAAGCAAACTAAAAAAAACACAATGTATACAAGTAAGACTTATGACTGGAAACACGCCTACTAGAGCAGGAAATGCATGCCTAGAAAAATCCCCCATACAGGTACCTATTCCAGTAGGCTGTTACCAAAAGGGAGGGAAGGTTAATAAAGTTTCATTCTGTTAGCTAGTTACTATTGTAATTGTACACTCTACACATAGGTGGATCTGACACATCACAATTACACTTGCTGCCTTTTGTAATGACTGATCAAGGGTCAAAGCTCCATGCCTGGTCTTATGACCTTGCACTGATAACTCTCTCACTGTGAGGTTTGAAGAGCAGTCCATTTCTCAGAGCTTCAAGCCAAGGTTCAGTAGGCTTGATTTATACAATAGCAAAGACGAGTGCAGCCTTTATAGCAACCAAATTTTATTTTCTCAGTCCTGCTTGAAGAAGGAAAGAAACCTGTATGCATGCTATGAGCAGGGCTGTGGCGTCAGTACAAAAATCATCCAACCTCCTTAGTTTATGAAACTATCGACTCCAGATAGACAAAATTGATCTGACTGACTTCACAGCCCTTATAATGCTACGGAGTGGGTACAAAAATAATCTGACTCATCAGTTTAGGAAGCCACCTACTCAGAGTACCCTAAAATTGCTCTGACTCTTCAACATCACAGCCCTGGCTCTCGAGATCAGGGGCATAACAACAGGGTAGCAGCTCCTGTGAACACGCGGGGTCTCTGAGCTTTAAAGCCCCATCTACACGATACAATTCCACGTGCGATTGGATCAATTAAATCCAACATGTCCGTTCAGGACTTGATCAATACCACACAGGATTGGCGTGGCACACCTTGGCCAAGTGTTGGGTGCTGAACCTGGGTGCCAGGCTTGCATCACCCTAACATCAACAGCATGCAGATAAGGTTTGGTTCGCACACCTTTCAGTAAAATGTAATTTCTGTGTGTATTGCATGATTATGCACAGGAATTCAGGGACTCGATCAATAGTGTGGTCGATTTTCCATTGATAGCTAACCAAAAATCAATCACATTATCAATTGATTCCCGAGCCGACATGTCGGATGTAATCGATCCAATCGAATTTGGTCAATCGCACATGGAATTGTATTGTGTAGATGGGGCTTTAGGAGGGGCCCAATTACTACTTCACTCCCTCCAATAAAGGGGTCCATCCTTCAGATCCGGTGTTTTTGTGGCTACACTTGTTATGGGTGTGATGATTACCATGGCCACACTTGTTTGATGACCCTTGCAGGTGGGGCCCCAGGCTGTGAGGGTCACCAGAGGTAGGTAAGGGGTGTGAGCATTGGTGGGGCCCCATCAGAGCTTTCCTGGAGGACCCCCATTGATTTGTAGTTACACCCCTGCAGACGCCTGTTTACAGTCCCAATCTGTTCTCATGGTGAAAGTAAAACGCTTAGCATCATTACAGGCTACAGAGCCGTGTGTACATTGGGAGCACTTCACTTGTTTGCTCGCTTTCCCCCTCCGACACATGTTTTTCCCAACAGGTTATTCATTAGTGACAATTAACAGGCAGGCAACTCACCCAGCAGCAAAAGCTTCAGCTCCCTGCGGGCATCTCTCTTGTCCCTGCGGAGCTGTCGCTCGATCTCAGCATTAATCCTTTGGGATTCCTTCTGCTCCGCGGACAGGCAGCACCCCGCCATCGTGCCACAGCAAGAACTCCACTAGCAGGGAAATCACAGATCCTGCGCTGATCTCACAGCCAGCGAAGCTCCAGCGGCAGTTCGCACGGCGCCTCTGCTCGTCTTCCTGCTAAACTTACTGCTATCCACAGCCGAGGGAGGGGGACGCGAACAAAGCCAGCGAATCCCTCGCTTCTTCCTTCCTCGCCTTGGGGAAGTTTTGTAGCCTGGCTAGTCCTCTCTAGCAGCCCGTCCTGCAGACATGTGTGTGGTGCTGGCTGAGGGGACCTGCAGTGTGCAGGGCGCACACACAGGCGAGGTAATGGGAGCTCACAAGGAGGTCCTGTCTTCCTGCAAGCAGATGGACAGGAGCCCGCAGACAGAAAGAGAAGAGAGGTGGGGTAGTCAGGCAGCGCGTATCCACCGAAAGCTTTCTTTTCCTGGAGTATAGAGAGGCGGGGACGGGGCGGCACCCCCTCCTCCTCCTCCCCGTGTGCTGGGGTGGGCTGGACCGTCTCCGCTCTGCCTGTCACAAGGGGGACTCCAAAAACTGCTCTGCCAGAGACGCGCGGTGCAGAGAAGTCGTGCAGACATTCATCCGTGTGGAATTATTCTGTCAGTACTACTTGCTTCACGCAAAGAACAACGTGGTGTAAGCAATACAAGTAGCAGCCACACCTGGGCCCTTGCACCAGAGGTCCCACCTGTAGCATTAAAGCACCACTATTCCCCTCAAAAATGTAAAATTTAAAATGCATGAGTACACATACATTCTCATAGTACATGTCTCATAGATTAACATGCACTATTTGTTACCTTCCTCCTATGCTTCTGCCATGTGTAGTATGCAGTCAAAATCTGACAGGTTTTGAACTAGTCCATTTCCTCATGGTGATTTTCAGTACCTTCTTTACTAAGTCGCTCCCTAGACAGGGTCTATACAAAGATGATGGCCTGCTTGCATTCTTGCATAACTTCCAATCAGTAAGCAGGGGTGCACTTAAGGTTTTGGTGGCCCCAAGCAGCCCATAACTTGAGGCCCACATCATTCCTCCCCCCCCCCCCCCCTCCTCCCCCAAGGGAGCTATGCTCTAAGTGAAAAATAGGCATGGCCCTACCACCGAAGAAATCAGCGTGTAAATTAGCAGAACGCCGGGCATGGCCATGACATGATGTGGGTGGAGCCAAATACTAGCAAAATACTGGTAGTCCCCAAGTGAGATAGGGATTTTATGTCCACTCTTAACCTGAATCCTTTCTCTTATGTTCCCTTCTGTTCGCTCTGTGCCTCTTTTGTCCCACTCTTTGTGACCTCTGTTCTGCCTGTGCCTCTTTTATACCCCTCTGTTCCCACTGTGGCGGATCGCTCAGAAACAGCCTTATCAGTCTGCAGACAGACTGTACACACGCCGGACTGTCGCTGGAACGCCCGCCCAGCGTGAGGTGACGACGGACCCGTCGTTGCCTTTAGTACGGCGTGTGTACGGGCCTTAAGCTGTTCTCAGCCTATCTCACTCTGGTTAGAAGCCATGTTTTTTTGTTTGTAAACACTGCATAAAAATGGCAATTACAAGCCAGGATTGCAGCAGGGAGTGGCAGAAACAGCACAGAGGGGCCCAGGAGAACATAAGGAATAGAATGGTATGCTTTTTATTGTAAGAATTTTAGAGTACAGATTCTCTTTAAAGAACAAGCGACACCCATGCTAACCTAGAAATAAAAAACACATATATAAGTAGATAAATACTACTTCTACTTACATAACAGATGTATTGTGCTATCCACGTAACAATTCCTGTGAATTTTATAAAGGAAAAGCAGAGAATCCTACTCAAGGCAGTGGCCATCTTGCCAAGCTTAATGCTGACATCATATCCTCCCTGACTCTTGTTTTTCCCCCTCCCTTCTCTTGCTCATTGTGTATTCATTAGCTGCCCTCCTCCCAGAGTCTTTTTTTATTTACACATCCAATCACTGAGTCACCTCAGCCTTGCTTGTAAACACAAGTGATCAGCTAGGCAGGGAAATAAATGGAAGAGGAGGAATATATTATAGATAAAAAGAACTCCCAGCATTCAAATGAACTCCCAGCATTCAACTTTTTGGCACTGTTTGGCACTAGGGCCAGTGCTCCTAAAGTATGTGATAACTCCAAACCATAACAGCAGAAAAAGTTTTGAATCCAGGATTAGCATCTTTATCACTTAATACACTCAGACCAGTTGCTGTTGAAATTTGATTTTTATGGTGACAATACCACTTTAAAATGTTGATTTGATAGAGTGTCCCCCCAAGAAACAAACAGGCTGCATTTCTCACCAAACAGTTCAATTGGGCAGAATCCCTCTTCAACAGCATAATTAGACAGCATATACCACCCATAAAATCCAATTAGGCAGTGTTCCATTAAACAACATAATTAGGGAAGCGTGTACCTTCCCAAACAACATAAATAGGCACAGTTTTACTTCAAACAATGTAATTAGGCAGCATATCTTCTTAAAACTACAGTATCTCACAAAAGTGAGTATACCTTTAGCATTTTTGTAAATATTTTAATATATCTCTGCACGGGACAACATTGAAGATATGACACTTTGACACAATGTAAAGTACTCAGTGTACAGCTTGTACAACAGTGTAAATTTGCTGTCCCATCAAAATAAAGCTACACACATCCATTCATTCCTAATTTGTTAGCAACAAAAGTGAGTACATCCCTAAGTGCAGAATGACAAAATTCTACCCAATTAGAAATTTTCTCTCCATGGAGTCATGTTACTCATTAGTGTTATAATGTCTCAGATGTGAATGGGAAGCAGGTGTTTTAAATAAGTTGTTATCTCCCTCATACATACACTCTCTTACTGGTCACTGGAAATTCAACATGGCACCTCATGGCAGAGAACTCACTGAGGATCTTCAAAAAATAATTGTTTTTCTACATAAAGATGACCTAGGCTGTAAGAAGATTGCCAACACCCTGCAAATTAGCTGCAGCAAGACCATACTGTGGTTTAACAAGACAGGCTCCACTCAGGAAAGGCCTCACCTTGGGCGACCAATGAAGTTGAGTGCATGTGCTCAGCATCATATTCAGAGGTTGTCTTTTGCAAATAGAGGTATAAGTGCTGGCAGCATTGCTTCAGAGGTTGAAAGGGTGGGGTCAGCTTGTCAGTGCTCAAACCATACGCCACACACTGCATCAAATTAGTTGCATGGCTGTCGATGATGCACAAGAAAGGACACAGTTTGCTGAATACAAGCAGACTAAGGACATGAATTAATGGAACCATGTCTTGTGGTCTGATGAGACCAAGATAAACTTATTTGGTCCAGATCATGTCAAATGTGTGTGGCAGCAACCAGGTGAGGAGTACAAAGACAAGTATATCTTGCCTACAGTCAAGAATGCTGGTGGGAGTGTCATGGATTGGAGCTGTATGAGTGTTGCTGGCACTGGGGAGCTACAGTTCATTGAGGGAGCCATGAATGCTAACATGTACTGTGACATACTGAAGCAGATCATGATCCCCATTCCCTTCGCAAACTGGGCCACATTCTGGGCAGTATTCCAACATGATAATGACCACAAACACACCTCCAAGATGACCACTGCCTTGCTAAAAAAAATGATGGTAAAGGTGCTAGACAGGCCAAGCATGTCTCTAACATCCAGCAGCTTTGTGGTGTCATCATGGAGGAGCAACTGAGGAGAATTCCAGTGGCAACCTGTGAAGCTCTAGTGAACTCCTTGCCCAAGAAAGCTCTGGCAGTGCTGAAAAATAATGGTGGGCACACAAAGCATTGACACTTTAGGCAGGATAGACAGATGGGTGGTGAACAAGCGCCATCTGAGAATTGCACTTGCTGTGCTAAATTGCAAAATTAGACCTTTTTTGCCACATCGCAGCCGAATGGTGCTTGTGGCCGGCAGCTAGGAGTCTGGAGCGCTGGACAAATTATTGGTTCAGCTGCCTGTGGAAAAGAGGTTTAAAGGTTCGTACACACATACGACTATAGTCGTTTGAAACGATCGTTCCCCGATCATTTCAAATGATGATCGTTTAAAAAAAACCTCCAACGATCGTTAAGTCAAACGATGGACGAGCTAGATCGTTAAAAACAAAAGATCTGCCTTGGCGGCTTTTTTTTAAACGACGATCGTTTGCACATATAGTACATCGTTAGAAAATGGTCGTTCGTACTAGGCTTGACATGCGCTTTTCGCTATATATCTCCATAGAACTTTTCATTTTAATGCGCAAGCGCAACACGTGGTTTTCGTTATTTATTGTTCGTTTTATGAATGTGTCCTGTGCAGGGCCGGGCCGAGGCATAGGCTGGAGAGGCTCCAGCCTCAGGGCGCAGTGTAGGAGGGGGCGCACAATTCATTGAGCTGTCATTCCTAATTGTATATGAAGCAGAACGAAATAAGAAAAGGGGATACATGACAGTGACTGCAAGCCAGATAACTAGATATTAAGGTGTTGGGGAGGTTGGGGGCCCTGTGGCCCTCTTAGTCTAATAGCAATCAGTGTGTGACAGCTGGGGTGGAAGCGATGGAGGGGCGCACTTTGGTGTCTCAGCCTTGGGTGCTGGAGGACCTTGTCCCAGCTCTGGTCCTGTGACACATTTATTGCTCCATGATTATACCATAATTGTAATTTTAATGGACACTGAAACAGGACAGAGTGGGTTTAAGGCCTCTTGCACACTGCATGCATTTCAGATTCAGATTCCGCTTTTTAATCTGTTTTTACTTCCGATTCAGATTCAGATTTGCAGTTTTCTCCCTGCACACTGCAAATCTGAATCTGAATCGGAGGTAAAAACTGATTAAAAAGCGGAATCTGAATCTGAATCGCTTGCAGTGTGCAAGAGGCCTTATTGTGTGTTTTCAACGCTGTATTATCTAAATGCTCTACCTACATACTTACAGTATCTCGTACTGTAATGTAATATACGTAACATTAGTTTTATAGTGTGACGTACATTTTGAACTGTTCGTTATGTGCGGGCGGAACTTCCTGTGATGTCACTTCCAGGAACAGTATGTGACATCTTCACTGTACAGAAGATATAATAATGGCTAGATGTGAGCCCGTCGCCGAAAACACACATTTTCCTGTATTCTACTGTGACGTTGTTCCGGATTGTTCGTCAACAAACGATCAGATCGTTACACACTTTTAAAAGCTACTTTTGCTTAAGTCATTCTTTCATCAATTAAAAGATCGTTCATTGTGAACGACAACGATCGTTGTCGTATGTGTGTACGTAGCTTAAAGCTAATGTTACCCCTCCTAAAAAATGAGCCTTCCCTCTCCTCTCCCGGTGCCCTCAGGATCCTCCGTTCAAATCCCCCGCCGCGGGGACTTCAGAAGTCTTCGGGAGCCGAGTCCTCCTGTAGACAGGCGGCTCCATACTGCGCACGCGTGTGTGCGTCATAGACACGCGTGAGTGCGTCATAGAGGGCACTCGTGCATGCGCAGTATGGAGAAGGCCCATCTTCGAAACCTTCCTTCGGTGGCGGAAGTGGCAGTATTTGACCGAACTGGTTGAATACTGCTATGGGGGATCCTGAGCGGGACCGGGAATTGGGAGAGGAGAGGGAAGTCTCATTAGGACCGAGCCTTCCCTCTCCTTAGGCGAGTATCTGACTTCTTTATTTCTAAATCGGTTCCCATTAGCTTTAACTCATTTTTGAAGATCTGGTGAAGGCTTCTTCATACACTGAAATGGCATGTTGATGTGAACCTTTTTTGTGTGTAATAATAAAATAGAATCCATTTGTTTTACCAATGACAATTTAATGGTAAATCTTGGTTTCAGCACTGATGTTTTCTTTCAAAGCACATAACCTGTTTTGACAACTACCTCACAACCATGTAATAACCTGTCGTATATCTAGCTTGAGATTTAACTTTTTGTCTTATAGTGTGGCATCATTGTGATACTATTTTTTTGTTATTATCAGTGCGTACTATTGCCAGCTGTGTACTGTCATTGGTGAGCCAGGCATTGCTGTAAGAGCAATTTTTTTTTAATTCACGGTGTACAACTAACATCATGAAATGTGCAGATAATCACCAGCTCTTCTAATGCTTCTATATTCCCATTTGCTTCCTTTCCTTAATGCAGTAAGAGCTGTGTAATACGTTCTATCTGCAAAAAGAAAATACACTATCCTACTTCCAGGCAGAAAAACATAAAACATGCTTCCTGTGCATGCCAGTGTGTAATTCTTCAATATAGAGATCCAATAAGTAAAAGGCACTGTGAGCTCACCAGTATGTGGCAGTGATGGTGCAGGTTGTTCTAGAGATAAAACTACACACTCCTGTCTTTAATTTGTGGTTTCATCTAATAAGGGTAGACAGAATTACTGTACATTGTCAGCCATCCGCAGAAGAAGGCACAATGAAAAACTTCACAAGGAGCTAAAACAAGTCTTGATCAATGTTGGATTTATACTTCTTGTGCCACTAAGCCAAGTATGTTGTGGCTCCCCTTTCTTTTGCAGCAGCGCCCCTCCCATTGCATGTGCAGCCCCCTCTTCCATGTGTATCATCCATGTACAGCAGCCCTTTACTTTCATGAGAATTCCCTTGAGCATCAGTTTCCACTTTTCACGTGTTATCCATTTCAGCCCTTTCTGTCATGTGTAGCAACTCCTATTTTCCATGTCCAGGTGCCCCCTTGGGCTGCAGCCGCTCAAGGCCCGGGCCTATGTAGATATCCGGCCCGTCTTGATATTCAGTACAGTATAGACCTTTCTTTTAAGCTCCACTCTCTTATCTTCTTTCCTTAGTGGTCAAGGAAGTGACTAATCAAGTCATCCTTCTTTGGCCATTCAAACCCCCATGTAACTTGACTTTTAGCCTGCCCTTTTCCCCATGCCATAACCCCTTGTCACCTGCATTAGAGCAGTAGGTGGGACAGAAAAAACTAGGCATGGAAAAACCCATTCTTCATGCATGTGCACACAATTACATCAGGCACATTTGAGGACATAGGTTTCTGGACCAGGGGCAGAGGGGGTCATAGGGAACACCAAAAGGTATTTGGAAGGGACATTACCAGTACAACATGGGCACAATTAAATAAATAAATCTGCCCTGTGCAACAAATAACTCATGCTGAAGGATTAAAACTTATACAAGGAATGAATGAAGGAAGGAAGGGCAGTGCAAAAACAAAGAAAAAAATTATAGCCGGCTTTAAATGGAAGTGGAAAGGTCATTTTATTCATATTAAGTTACAAAATGTCTAAAATGGCAATGGAAAAAGTTATATTTATTATTTGATTTGGGATTTTTCAATTGCGCTCCCCTTGTTCTCTCACAATACCCTCACACTTTAGGCCTGCTGCACTTCTTTGACAACGCTACATGCACGTTTTATGGTAAGTCACAATGTTTTTTGTAGAGTGCGCTACCCATATAATTCACCAACAAATGATGTCTCCACAATGTTCCAAGATTAGTTCTCTGATTCCATACAACCTCAGGTAATCCACCAGAATCAATCTTCAATTGTATCAATGCTCAGAGAGATAAAAAAAAAGAAGAAAAGGATCACTGTATAGTCTGCTATGTTATCTTCACGGGGGGACCTCCACCCTATGGGGACCCAGTGGTATCACTACGGATTCACCTCTGTCACCCGGTGCAGTGACCAACGATTAGCACGTTCACCTTGCTGCAAGGCTGCCCCGCCTCACAGACAGTAACTGCGCTTAAGGTCAGAACTAGACGCTCCTATGGCAGTCTTCATTCCTCCATATCTCAAAGAGAAGGAAATCAAACAATATAGTGCAGTTAAACCTCACAACACCAGGTTTCCACAGTATAAAGCACACGTTCTCCTGCTCACCCTTTGAGGTTGCTGCCCACCCTCACAGACAGGCTGCTCTAGCTTAGAACGTTTACTCCTCTCAGACTTGCTATTAATTCTCCGGCTTCCCGTATCTCCAGGCACAGACTCAGGTATACATATGTCTAAAACTAAAATGCCTCCAATAGTGTAAAACCACACATTTATTGGGTAAAATCAAGTATTATACTCACAAACATATGATAAAATTGCGCATATCAAGATAAAAAGTCAGGGGACGTCTCCTCCTCCTGCTGCTGCTGGCTGCCTCCTCACCCTTGCTCCGCCCTATGCGTTACGTCTTACGTAAAATCAGGGTCTATATTTATTATTTATTGAAGGTAGATTTTTAACTTTAAATTGTTAAACTCTTGACGACCAGCTAACGCCGATTAGAGGTAAACTGGTTGTCTGTGGGTTTCCATGGAAACCGTTCCATGTCAGTTCACAGAGGGTGTCTCCGTGAACTGCCTGCGAGCCTCCGATGCCTGCGAGCCTCCGATCGCGGCTCGCAGGCGAAATGTAAACACGCGGGGAAGAAATCCCCGGTGTTTACACTGCACGGCACTGCAGCTGCAGCAGCGCCGTAAAGGAGATAGGCGATCCCCGGCCTCTGATAGGCCAGGGATCGCCGCAGTCTGATAGGCTGAAGCCTATCAGAGGTGGTACAGGACGCCTACAGAGCCAGGGAGAGGGAGGGAAGGAGAGGGAGGGGGGAATAGTGCTGCGGAGGGGGGCTTTGAGGACACCCCCCGCAAGGCACAGCAGAGCGTCGGCGACCAGACCCCCCCAGAAGGACATCCCCCTAGTGGGGAAAAAAGGGGGGAAGTCTGATCGCCCTGCTGTAATGACGATCTGTGCTGGGGGCTGAAGAGCCCACCCAGCACAGATCAATAGGAAACCACTTGGTCGGCAAGTGGTTAAGCTGTTGCCTTTTCTTTGCACATTGATCATTTTCCCGGATTTAAGAATACTCTGAATAAACTAGTTCAAGTAGGTTCACAGGGCCTGAGGTATGGCCTCTGTATTATTAATATGGAGATATTGCATTAAGAAAATGGATTTTGCTTTTAAAACATCTTTGAAGTCACAATTAATAATATAGTAATATATGTATATATTTTTTATAAAAAGTCTTATTAGCCCCATCAGCCATGCAGAATAAAATAGCCAGGAAGTGAGGAGTACAGTTCAGATGGAGGACCTGACGCAGTCTATTCACTTGAGAAATGAGCAATTCCTCAGAACATGGAGACCCTGGTTTGAATTTGCAGAATCGGAAGATTACAAATGGCTCTCAAAGGAATCATTTCTCCCCTGACGTTTGGAAAGCGTCACTTTATTATTAGACCCTCTGGGAGATTTCGAGATCTCATGATATACACATATATCTGGTGCCCCTTGAATTTAGTGAACAAGCCACACTTCGCTTTTCCTCTTATTTTTCTCCTTTCATACATTCCTTTCTCTGGAATATTGTCTCCTCTCTTTCTGTATCTTTTCCTGTAGATTTTCTTTACTCTCCTCTTACCTTTAGCCTTAACAGAAGAATAATTGATTAATCCTGGAAATCAAGCCATAATAAGTGTTGCCTCTGGGCCTCAGGTACACTGGTAGTATTAACTATCTTCTACTATTCCTGGGACTATACGGTGGCACACATGGGGGCAGCCATGTGGTTCTTAGCCAACTTATTGATGATCTTTGCAATTCACTATATACAATACCTGTTATTTCTAAATATGTGTTGTGATAATAGCTGCATGGTGACACTGGCTAGTCACCTAGTTCTTTACCACTTTTACATGTATAACAAACACAATGTGACATGTTATCATTCTTTCTTTTATTGTAAAATCTTTTTTCCTTTTGAAAATAAAAAATCTTTAAAAAAAAGAGTACTGTTCAGAAGTGATCATTTTATTTTTGCAGATGATTTAAACTTGCCACATGACATTATCATTGTCTATAGAGAGCCAGAGGAACACAACAGTATTAGGTAGCCCCCAGTAAAGGTAGCATGAGGGCCCCCCAGGATTAAATAGGTACCCCCAGTAACTGGTCACCAAAGGGTTCCCCAGTATTTGGTAGCTCTCAGTTTAGGGTGCAAGAAGGAGCCCCCTGAGTATAGGTAGTCCCATAGTATTAGTCACCAGAGTGGCCTCCAATATTAGGTAGCCCAGAGTATATAGTGCCAGAAGTAGCCCCCTGAGTACAGGTAGCCTACCAGTATAGGTTGCCAGAGGGGCCCCCAATATATGTAGCCTACAAGTATGGTGTAAATAGCTAGAAGTAGACCCTAAGTAAGTATAGGTATAGTAGCTAGAGGGACCTCATAGTATAGGTAGCCTTAAATAGTATAGGTAGTATCCCCAGTATAGGTAGACTGATGTGACCCCACTGCTCCAATCCTAAATAGAGCAAGCAGATGAGATAAGTAAATCACTTTTCAAGGTCACTGTCTCTTTGATCCTAGTATTGGCTCTGTACGTAACCCACAGGCGAGTCATTTGACAAGAGATGGAATTGCAGTCAGAGAGAGGTGTTTGCCTGGAGACGGTAGACTGCTGGTCGAGCCTAGAAAGGAGAGTTCCCTCCTATACTCTCGCTACTTTGCACCACAGCATGCCCACCACAGGTCTCTCTATGAGGCTTGTTATAGACCCCCCTATGCTACCAACCATGAGACCGGATCCCCCTTGACTACAGGGCCCATGGCAGGCGTTATAGCTGCTATGGTGATCCCTACGCCACTGGTTACTTAGAACTACCATGTAGCTTGTCCTTTAAGGGGAAATAACCATACACGTATTCTTCCTAAATATTTTTTTTTTTCATTTACAACGATAAGACTGATTTATTATTTCCGCAGGCTGTGGCAACACCGACAACTACAGTAAGAAAGAATTCTGACTGCAGATTTGATAAACAAAACAGCCTGCACATGAATTGTGATGGCACAATGCACAACTGTGTAATTCCTAAACTCATTATGGTTCAGGCAATGACTTCTATCGTTGCCATCTAAAGTCCAATCTACACAATACGATTCTTTGTACAATTCTATTTATGATCCGATTAAATCTAACATGTCCAATCGGGATTCGATTCAATTTGATTTGCCATTGCAAAACAATGGAAAATCGAATTGAATCGAATCCTGATCGGACATGTCGGATTTAATCGGATCGTAAATAGAATCGTAATCGAATCACACAAAGAATCGTATCGTGTAGATGAGGCTTATGACTTATTAACTTACAGTATAAGGAATACCTCCCCACAAGACTTAAAGCGGACGTGAACTCAGATTGTCCTCTCTGCTCTAAAAGAAAGATACCCAACAGCATAATAACCTTTAAACAAAAAAAAATTCTTTGTTACAGCTCATACAAATCCTAAAATAAATCTGCACAGTTTCTACTTCCTGATTAATGGAAGCAGACATATTGTTAACAGCCTGTACTTTCAAATGGGCTTATCTGCTTATCTGCCATAGGCAGTCATGTGACACAGGGGAGTGATCAAATTACAACTTGTGATTAGACACAAATGAGGGGGAATTAAACAGACTCTCTAAATACTCTCTAAACTCTCTAAATGCATACAGGGTGCATTTCTCTCTGTTTTCCTTCTGTCCTTTGCAAGAGTCAGGTCCACTTTAATAACTCACCAAGGGCCATATGCAATTCACTTTTTCACCTGAGTTTTCTCCTATGAGAAAAATTTTCATCTTCGATTTAAAATAATATTTTAGCACTTTCCAATGGAAAAAAGTATCAAAAAGTAGGTAAGAAGTACTATCAAAATTATTTTGAGCATGTTTATGCTTGTTGATGGTTTAAAAGTCATTTTATTGACAACTTTCAAAACATCACTTAGGAGAAAACTCAGGTGAAAAATGGAATTGCATATGGGCCCAAGAGTCCTATTTTCCTCTGCCTCACCTCACCTGGTGGTGCTGTGTGTACTTCCTCATCTCACCAGCAGGTGGCTCTGTGTAAGCTTAGACAGTCCTGTACTCCTTACTACCTGCTTCACCTTATGGTGGCATTGTGCATATGGAATGTTGTATTCCTACTGCTCACCTGCAGGTGGCCTTTCTGCAAGTTGATTGGGGATTAATTAATTCACACCTGCAGGTACTTTACTTAAGGACTCCACCCTTCCGGGATCTTTGCCATAACCGTAGCTCAGTTGGCACATCTTGTTTGCTGTCTTATTGTGTTCTGTGCTGCTGCTTCTGATCTCCTGGCTTCTGACCCTGCTGGCCTCATCCCAACCTGTCTTTGTTTCTTGATTCTGCTATTATGCTGGCTTTATATATTAGTTGTACATATATGGAGTATATCTTGTGTTTAATTGCTAGATAGGTAGTTAAGTTTCAATGCGTACATTTCATAAATGCCAATCATCCTAACTTGTGCTATCTGCACATGCAAAGATTAATGTTTTTTTTAATTGAATCAATTTATTCAGTTCACTTTTCCCCCTAAGTTTTCTTCTATGAGATAATTTTTTTTTATCTTTTCTTTAAAGAGAACCCGAGGTGGGAATCTTAGAGTTAAATCTATACACAGAGGCTGGGTCTGGCTATAGTGCCCAGCCTCTGTTGCTAGTTGAATATTCCCTAAATCCCCCCTGCTCTCTGCACTAGCCCATATATTACAGCCGCGCTGGCGACACTGAGCCTGTCGCAGCGGGCTCTGTTTACCATTCTAGTGCCACTCATGCCGCTCCCCCGCCTCCTGCAGAGCGCCGATCCCCGCCCACGTCTCTTCCCTCGCCGCTGATTAGAGAGAAGGGACTCGGGCAGGGAACTGCGCTCTGCAGGAGGCGGGGGAGCAGGGTGAGTGACACTAGAAAAGTAAACAGAGCCAGACAGCGCGGCTGTAATTTATGGGCTCGTGCAGAGCACAGGGGGGATTTACGGAATATTCAACTAGCAACAGAGGCTGGGCACTATAGCCAGACCCAGCCTCTGTGTATAGATTTAACTCTAAGATTCCCACCTCGGGTTCTCTTTAAACTAACTTTACAGCACAATGCAAATGAAAAAGAACCAACAAGTAGGTGAAAAGGTACTGTCAAAATTATTTTGAGTATTTTCTAGCTTGCTGGTGGTTAAAAGGCATTGACCCATATGCAATTAACTTTTTCACCAGTTAACTCCTAGGAGATAATTTAAATTTTCTCTAAAAAATAACTTTTCAGCATTTTACAATTAAAGTATCCATAAGTTGGTAAAAAAAAGTTCTATCAAATTTATTTTGAGCGTTTTCTTGCTTGCTGGTGGTTTAAAATGCATTTTATTACAAGGTATGAAAATATCATCTAGGAGAAAACTCCGGTGAAAAAGTTAATTGCATATAGGCCCTTGTAGTCATAAGATGTAAAAGTATCACCTTTCTTCTCTCTTATGTCGGCTCTGTTGGGCTGAGGCTGGAATGTGGGGAATGTGCTGCACTGCTTGTCATTGGCAGAAGCTATACACACCCTCTCCAGGTCCCCTGCTCACTCTGTATGACTCACACACTGAGCTTACTCTCAGCGTATCACTTGCTATGTCTTATTTGTAAACACTGGATAAAAACGGCAATTACAAGCCAGGATTGCAGCAGGGAGTGGCAGAAACAGCACAGAGGGGCCCAGGAGAACATAATGAATAGAATGGTATGCTTTTTATTGTAAGAATTTTAGAGTACAGATTCTCTTTAAATATCACCTAAGAAAAAAAACTTAGGACGAAAAAGTGAATTGAACAAGGGCTTATTCAGTTCACTTTTTCTCTTGGGTGATATTTTCACACCTCATAAACATGCCTTATAAGGTCACCTGAATTGAGAGAAATATGGAGGCTGGAATTGTTCATTTCTTTTTAACTACTTTACGACCGCTCCATGCAAACTGGCGTAGATGTGGTGGAAGCCCTGGGACCGCTTAACGCAGATTGGCGTAAGGTACTTGGGGCTGAGTTTGCAGGACATCGTGCACACTGATGCTGATCGCCGCTAGGAGACATGGGCGATCAGACTTCACCACAAGAGAGCTTTGTTGGTGGGGAGAAAAGGGGGGGGGGAATCACTTGTGTGCTGAGTTGGATGGTCCATCAGCGAGGCCTTAAAGCTGCAGAGGCCTATTTGTTAAAAAAATGGCATGGTCTTTAGGGGGTTTAACACTGCAGTCCTCAAGTGGTTAAACAATGCACATTGCCTGGCTGTGCTGATGAACCTCTGCCTCTGATAATTTCAGCCATACACCCGGAATAAGCATGCAGATCCGATGTTTCTAACTGAAGTTGGCCAGGATTAGCCACATGCTGGTTTCATGTGTATGATCCAGATACTACTGATGCCAAAGATCAGCAGGATGCCAAGCAACTAGTATTGGTTCAAAGGAAATGAATATGCCAGCCTTCATTTCCCTTTCAGTTCAGGTGTCCTTTCTAGGTGCGTGGAAACTTACATTAGGATCATTTTTTACTCATCATTACTCAGAGTCAGTAAGAGCAGACATCCATTTCATGAAAATTGTCCATGAAGCAATAGTGGTCCTTTAACACTCCTGAACTACTCCTACATAACTTCTGAAATGTAGAAGAAATAAAGGCTTAAAAGACCACTAGCACATTTTTTTTTCAATTTAAAGTACACATACTATATTATGTACATTTCTTTTACAGTGAAATGCACTATAACTGATAAATGACTTTTATCCTTTCTTGCTGTCAGTTGCTTACAGTAGGGAGTAAAAATTTGACATATCTGACAGGTTTTGGACTAGTCCGTCTCCTAATGTGGGATTCTCAATATTTCCTTTATTGTTTACAACAGCACTTCCTGGAAAGGATCTATACAAGCATGCCAGACAATCTAACTACCGTGATTGCACAATATTGGCAGTTGGACTGAGTAATTTCTGGTCAGTAAGTGCTTTTGAAAATATAGAAAACCTTGAGAATCCCCCATGCCCCCAATCCCTCAGGCAATGATCCATTCCAAAACCTGTCAAATCTGTCAGATTTTCAACCCACTGTAAGTGAAAGTGCCGTAGGAAAACATTTTTTACCGTGCATCTTAAAGCGGATCCGAGATGAAAAACTAACTATAACAAGTAACTTGTCTATATATCTTATCTAAAGTTTAGATAGTTTACACAGCAAATCTAGCTGCAAACAGCTTTAATAGAATATGATTGATTATTCCTGTGATACAATGACAGCAGCCATGTTGTTTGTAAACATTACACAGAAGCAGGCTTATCTGCATCTTGAGCAAAAAAACCTAATCCTCCCTCCTCCCCTCTGCCTCTGAAATCTCTGGCTAGTAATACCTCCCCCTCCTCCTGCCCAGACTGAGCTCCCATGAGCCCTTGCTACTGTCTGAAAGTGCTTTGGCTCTCTGAAAACCTGTGGACGTGGCTTCTTTAGTTTATAGGGAATTAGAGTATTAAAACAAAAACAAAAAAGTATTTCGCTTGAGGAATGCCCTATAAACAATAGTAAAGGAACCCAATTATGCAATGAGTAAAAGTTCATCTCGGGTCCACTTTGAATTTTACAATTTTTCATGTTAGTTGTCCTTTAACCACTTCCTGTAATATGAATGTTTATAAACATCCTCATTGTTCCCTTCAGCCCATGGTATGAAGAGGTTAAAGTGTAACTTCACTTTGACTAAGAAAAACAGTCCTTACTAGAACCTTTGTATACTCTGAAAGTATTTTAGTAAGCTGCTGCTATTGTACATGGATATGGCTGCTCATGGAATGCAGGGCAGTTGTTTTCCTGGTAGGAAGTGGTAAGTGTGAGTAATTACCACCATTCAACCATCTAGCAAGTGAACTGCTCTGCCAGGAAAATGCTGAGGATGCTGCCTGCCTGAACCAGTGCTTACTCATTCACTACAATCAATTAACAGGCAGAGACTCACCCAGCAGCAACAGCTTATACTGATTCTCAGCATCCTTCTTATCCTTCTTGAGCCTTCTCTTTATCTCAGCATTAATCCTCCGAGCCTCTTTCTCTTCTGGAGATAGGCAGCACACTGCCATCCTGCCAAAACAAATACAAAATCAGCAGCTCAGGAAGATTTCACCGTTGGTTCAAAGTGAGTCAATCTACAACAGTAGGAAATCTGTCTCTGGTGTGAGGTATCCTCCGCCACCTCCGATGACCACCAGGAGTTCTGAAAGTGTCTCTGTTTGCCCTCCTTCAAGTCTAAACAGATATCTAGAGAGGAGGGAGGGATATGTTAACAAAGTCAGTGACTAAATCTATGGGAAGAAAGCCAATGTAAGCTAAGCTTGTTGGAGCTCAACCAGACACAATGGGGAATGTATAAATAAACAGTTAGAGTGGACTTTAATCCAAAACTCGTATACTTCATTTTTGCTGCGTCACATTGCAGCATAACAAAAAGTGGATTTTTATTTTTTTTTACCTTTTCGGAGTTTTTTCTTTTTAAAGAATTCTAGACCAGAAGTGAGTAGAGAGGAAGTGTCTCCTTGCACTTAGACCATGTGATAACAGCTTACTTGTAAAACTGCATCCTCTCAGATATGCATGGAATAAGTCACAGGTGTTGAACACGAGGGCCATATTCATGCCACTGTTTAGGATGGACTGAGAAATGGAGAAATGTGTTCTACCTGATGAGCCACACCTCTCCTGATTAAAGTCTCATCAATTAGTTTGAGCTGTGCCAAAAATGTGTGAGGACCTCGGCCCCTGAGGACTGGAGTTTGACACCTGTGGTATAAGTCTTTGCACCTCAATTAATGTCCCATTTTAATACAGTTACTTTTATCCTGCCAAGGCAAGATGAAAGTGAGAAACTCCTTACTAGTACTTTTTTAAGAAAATTTATGAATAGGTACCAAATACCACTGCAGATATGGCGACTTTTGAACACCCCCAAAAAATGTATCAAAAGTTGTGGAATCGGCTTACTCGCACTTGTTTGGCTTGCCTGATTGGCGTATCTGCAGGTGGCACGCACCTCTTGGCATTAAGTGAGAGACAGCAGGGATGCCTCATCCTGTGTGGTGGCAAAATTAGTGTTACATGACATCAGACCATTCATTTAGATGAGGCCTGATGTCATGTGACTGGGTGGCCTGATGTCATGTAGCTGTGAAGCTGACACAGCAGAATATAGGGTCTGGAGCCTAACAAACTAGTGATAAATGGGCTGGATAGGCGCAAGCTGCTGAAAAGGAAGCTGCTGGAGGAATGGACTGAGGAAATGAAAGAGGGTGTGTTCATTTCTTTGTCAACAGAGAAAAGGGAACTGACTAGTGTTGGAGTGTGTATTTAGCAACAACAGTCTACAGTCTATTGTGTTTATCTATGCATCACCAGCTATCATCATAGGGTGGCAGTGTTAAAGTAGCAAAGATCTCGTACTGCATTCTGTGTCTGTAAAAAGGAAGTTGTGAATAAAACTTGTTTGTATTCTTAATGTGTGTTTTAGCCAAGAGAGCCATTAACCTGATTAATATCTATTTCTCCTGCATTCTACATTCCCATGCACTAAGAAGCTAATTTATAATATCCTTTCTAACACATTATAGAGCCCAGAAATACAGAAGCTTCTAACAGGTTTTGAGAGCAAAACAAGATCCTGGCACAGTGAGTACAGCAAAGCAAAAGGAAAACACAGAGGCACAGTTCCTGAATGTTCTAGAAGCTGCAGCAAGTAAGTGCAAAAGACAGCAACAGATATACACAGAGAAAGGCACATTAGCAGAAATAGCTACAAACAGCTTTCCAGCAAATGTCTCCATAACAAGTCTGACAAATCAGAATTACCAGACCTGAGTACTCTCAACTTTAGTATATAGCGACTACAATTGTCTTATATGATGAGTTATAATTCACCATTATATACTTTGACACAAAAAATTTGCCTTTAATCTTTGGGCCATATGCAATTCACTTTTTCTCCTGAGTTTTCTCCTAGGTGATATTTTCAGAAACTGTCATAAAATGCATTTTAAGCCACAGTAGGCAAGAAAATATGAAGAATAAATTTGATAGCACTTTTTCACCAAGTTTTGGGTACATTTTCAATTGTAAAATGCTGAAAAGTTAGTGTAAAGAGAAGATAAAAAATATCACCTAGGAGATAACTCAGGTGAAAAAGTTAATTGCATATGGGCCTTTATGTATTAAGACATCCTTAATATAAATCTTTGAAACTAGAATTACCAGACCTGGAAATTAAAGATGAAAATGCTTCTAGTCAGGGCCGGATTTGTACTTTCCAGTGCCCTAGACCTGCTGCCACCAAGCGCCCCCCCCCCCTCCCCCCCCCCAAAAAAAAATATTTCGTCCAACACTCTGACTAGTGATCATTGTTTTGAATGGGCTCATTTTAGTTGTGCTGCTCTGCCCCCCATTCAACAAATAATTCCTGTAATTTGCGCTCCTGCCCATATGTGCACAGCAGCCGATAGTGTTCTGGGCATGCATACTTGAGAAATGGTGCTGATGTATGACCGGTACTTGTCAAGAATGCATAACACTGTACCGGCCATGGGCAGGAGCGAGAAATTACAGGGAGCGCGAGTGGACAGGACAAATTACAACTTGTGACACAGAGGAGGGGGAATTAGACAGGCTCTTGAAATACACACATGGTATATTTCTCTGTTTTCCTTCTGTCCTGTGCAAGAGTTCAGCTCCACTTTAAAGCATCTGAATGATATTTATTTATATTTGCTGAAAAATCTATGCATCTCTTTTGAATGTTGAATGTACATATGGTGGTGTGCTCTAACATATTGACAGTATACGGGAACAAAGTCTGAAGAAAGCTTATTTAAATTGCCTCTAAAACGTTTTTTAATCTCTCTCTCTCTCTCTCTCTCTCTCTCTCTCTCTCTCTCTCTCTCTCTCTCTCTCTCTCTCTCTCTCTCTCTCTCTCTCTCTCTCTCAGATGGGAAATCCGAGTTTGCTCGGATAGTGCTATTCGGATTTTGAAAAATATTCAAATTGCTATTCAAAGTTGGGATAGTGGAAAAAGTTCAGATTATCTGGGTAGTTCGGATACCCAAATATTGGATGAGCACCACTACTCAGGTGTCCTTTAAAATAACAGTTTAGCAATGAAAGGGAAGAAAACAGCATTTTTATTCCTGCAGTTCTCATAGATGGCAGGAGCTGGAGGACAGAAAATGAATCAGGAAAGAGAAGAGACCACTGCTAGCTAGGAAAAAAAAGAAAAACAGTCATAAATTGGGATTAGATAAATTAATTAACAACTGCTGGGGTCAGTGTCAAAGCTGTAAAAGAGGTGAAGAAACACAGAGCTCACTGATGTTTGTGAATGCCTGCATTAAAACTCAGCGGAACTTAATTCTATCTGCTTTGTAATGTAAATCTCTGGTATTTCTCACATCGATCTGTATGTCCATCACACAAAGGAGTGGATTATCAGGTGACAGTTATGATTGATCCTGATTGTTTTAACACATCAGGAAGTGAGAGAGCGATGCAGGGATTGGGGAACTCTGGAATTCAGCTATTAGTGCAGAGCAGGGCGCTGGCTGGCTGCGCTGCGGGACCAGAAGAGATGATTTACTTTGACATATGACCTCTTCTCTCTCCAAGTCATGCCGCCCTTCTTATCTTATCTAATTTTATCGCCCTAGGCCGTGGCCTTCTAGAAATCCGGCCCTGCTTCTAGTACATAAAAAAAGGCTTCTAGTTTTATTGAGGGAAAAGTGAGGAATATCCACGAGTATATATGAGAAGCCTTTTTTAATATTATTGCACTCTTTATGTCCATTTAATTATATCTATACTATGGGAGTTACCTCAGCAGCAAAAATGATGGAATTTCAGAGAATGAGATCCCCTGTAAAAAGAATGAATCTCACAACATTGTAAGAAATACATTTGTAAAATGCTATTCTTCAATGCAACCCCACGCACGTCAGAGTTTGACAAGTGATGCAGTTACCAAGTAGCAAGAAATTGCCCCATGATGCAACATGAGTTTGGCTGTGGCTGCACTCAAATTCACTGCCTTCAGCTGTCAATGTGCTGGAATATTTTTCATGGTGCTCAGTACACACCAGTGTTTGAGTGAGTTCCATATTTCCATAAGGCTATACTTTACAATCAGCATATCTTTTTGCAATATGGAAGCTGACAGAAGCCAAATACAACATGGTTAAGATTTGTGCTGCTCCCAGGAGGTCAAATCTGCTTTCCTGCATTCCAGATCATTCAATACATTCATATTTGGTGACAAACTGATAAGTATCTTATTTTATTTATTTATTTTGCCAACTTTTTAGGAAAATGATTCCAATACAGTAGCAAACATGTTATTGTATTGGAGTACCCGTAAGATGTTCTATAAAGATTATTCTATAAAGATTACCAAAGGGTCAGTTAACTTACTATCTGCAACTATTTTATTTTTCAAGTTGGACCAAGACCTGTATACCTGTATTGCTTGTGAGGGAGTCAGGCCAGGTTCTATGGAGAGATCTGAGAGGCATCCTGAGAATAAACATTAGTGTGACATGTTACTCTTCTGTGGTGGCTAGGTCAAATTCCTTGCATGGCCAAGGCTGGATTTATAATTGTTCCTCCCCTTGTAGCTCTTCTTCCACGTGCAGCCCTCCTTCTATATATAACAGCTACACTTCCATGTGCAGCAGCCTTCCTCCCATTCCATGTGCAGCCCCTCTTCCATGGGTAAAATCCATGTACACTACAGCAGCACCACTTATTTATATACAGCTGCCGTGGGCAGCAGCTGCCCTATTCCATGTGATGCTCACCATGTGCACCCTCCCTACTTTATTTCAAGTCTCCTTTTTGATATGCAGACACCCCTTTTATATAATTAACCACCCCTTTGGGTAGCAGCCACACAGGCCAACACCTATGTAGCCTTCTCAGAAATCTGCATGGTACCTAGATGGGATATTTTGATCTGACTGTTTTGTTACTGTGTTATAAATGTTGTAGTTATAACCAGTTGCTAATTCTCCACTAACAGTTTGGAGCTTTTTGATGTCTGGGAAAAGTTTTCAGTGCTTATTTATCTATTGGAGTTTGCTCACAACCGGGACTGCACTATTGGAATAAATGGCATTAATATATTGCAGGTGAGTTCTCTCCTCCTGTGCAATGTATGTTGGTATCGGTTGAAAAGGGCGCCTGAGCTGCCTGTATGAAAAGGGCGCTGCCATAGACATCAATGTTATTTCTGGAAATATGGGCTACAAGGTGTAGAAAAGGGTGCCTGACAGTGGCGGCTCCAGGAATTTTTTTAGGGGGTGCTATGCAAGTGCTGGACCAATTTTTGGGGGAGCTGGCAAAAAATGGGTGTGGCTACAACCTGTGGCGCGCGAAGAAAGAATGGGCGTGGTCATGATCGGATGTGGGCGGGGCTAACTGTAATTTAAAGTGAACCCAGGGTGAGAGTGATATGGTGGCTGCCATATTTATTTCCTTTTAAACAATTCTAGTTGCCTGGCAGACCTGCTGATCTATTGGCTGCAGTAGTGAACTGAATTACACCAGAAACAAGCATGCAGCTAATCTTGTCAGTTCTGACATATTGTCAGAAACCCCTGACCGGCTGCATGCTTGTACAGGGTCTATGGTTGAAAGAATTAGAGGCAGAGGACCAACACGGCAGCCAGGCAGCTGGTATTACTTAAAAGGAGATAAGTATGGCAGCCTCAATATTACTATTCTCACCTCGGGTTCAGTGGGTACAGAGGGGCCAAGGTTTGGTGACCCTTTCCCCAGAAATGTCACATAATTGTGCAGGTTTTCTCAAGAAAATACACGTAATGTGAGCAGATTTGAACAAAAAATACGTTCAATGACCCCAATATGCACAATCGTTATCAGATATGATCCCAATATGCACAATCGTTATCAGATATGACCCCAATATGCACAATCGTTATCAGATATGACCCCAATATGCACAATCGTTATCAGATATGACCCCAATATGCACAATCGTTATCAGATATGACCCCAATATGCACAATCGTTATCAGATATGACCCCAATATGCACAATCGTTATCAGATATGACCCCAATATGCACAATCGTTATCAGATATGACCCCAATATGCACAATCGTTATCAAATATGACCCCAATATGCACAATCGTTATCAGATATGACCCCAATATGCACAACCGTTATCAGATATGACCCCAATACGCACAACCGTTATCAGATATGACCCCAATACGCACAATCGTTATCAGATATGACCCCAATACGCACAACCGTTATCAGATATGACCCCAATATGCACAACCGTTATCAGATATGACCCCAATACGCACAACCGTTATCAGATATGACCCCAATATGCACAACCGTTATCAGATATGACCCCAATATGCACAATCCTTATCAGATCTATACAATACAATAATACAATAACATTTCTATAGCGCTTTTCTCCCATAGGACTCAAAGCGCTTAGGCTCTCTCAGATTCAGTAATTAGTAGGATGAAGTATTCACACAACAAAAGTTATATTTCTGCAAATGCCAGACTGAACAGGTGGGTTTTCAGTCTGGATTTAAACACGTCCAGGGATGGGGCTGTCCTGATCTGTTGAGGTAAGGAGTTCCAAAACGTAGGGGCAGCATGACAGAAGGCTCTGGGACCAAAAGTTTCTAAGTGGACTCTGGGTATGACTAGATTATTAGAACCTGTGGATCTGAGAATGCGGGGATTGCTACGCAGCTGTAACATATCTTTCATGTATCCAGGGCCTAGATTATTCAGGGATTTAAATGTCAGTAGGCCGATCTTGAATAGGACCCTCCATTCTATAGGTAGCCAGTGAAGGGAATGCAGAAATGGCGTTATGTGGCAGTGACGGGGTTGGTTGGTTAGCAGTCTGGCAGCAGTATTCTGTATCAGCTGTAGGCGGTACAAGGCCTTTTTTGGAAGGCCAGTGTAGAGAGCATTGCAGTAGTCCAGTCGGGATGTGATGAAGGCGTGGACTAAGGTTGGCAGATCTTCTGGGGGTATGAGGTGCTTGATTTTTGCAATGTTCTTCAGGTGAAAATAGGATGATTTCACCACAGCAGAGATTTGAGTTCTGAAGTTTAAATCCCCATCAATTAGAACTCCCAGGCTACGCACATGATCAGAGCTGCGTAGATCCGTGCCTCCTATTCCCAGTGGTGAAGACTGCAAGTTAAGTTGTTTTGTTATCATGCTCTGCCCTCCAATCAGAAGGACTTCAGTTTTGTCTGCATTTAGTTTCAGCCAGTTGTCATTCATCCATTGCTGTAGTTCACATAAGCAGGCGTTTATAGTTAGAGTTGGGTCTGTCACACCAGGCTTGAAGGAAAGATATAGTTGGGTGTCGTCTGCATAGCAGTGGTATGTCAGGCCATGTTTTTGGATTAGTTTTCCCAACGGTAGCATGTAAATCGTGAAAAGCAGGGGAGAGAGGATTGAGCCCTGGGGCACCCCATACTTAAGTGTTACAGGGGTGGACAGGAAGGGCCCCATAGACACTTTTCGGGTTCTGCCACTCAAGAAGGATTGGAACCACTGAAGTACTATGCCATCAATGCCGCAGTATTCCTGTAGCCTGTTTATCAAGATGTCATGGTCAACTGTGTCAAAGGCTGCAGAAAGGTCTAGCAGTATGAGGATCGAGCACTCTCCTCTGTCTCTTGCCATGAGCAGGTGGTTGCATATTTGGATGAGGGCAGTTTCAGTGCTGTGGTGTTTCCTGAAGCCAGACTGGAATGGGTCATAACTGTTATTTTGTAGGATTCTGGCTTCTAGCTGGAGGTATACAGCTTTTTCAATTAGCTTTCCCAGAAAGGGGAGGTTAGAGACAGGTCTGTAGCTGGTCATTGCATCTGGGTCCAGGGAGGGTTTTTTGAGGAGAGGCCTGATGATTGCTTCCTTCAGTAAAGCAGGAAATATCCCTGATTGTAAGGAACAGATCTGACCCCAATATGCACAATCCTTATCAGATCTGACCACAATCAGCAGCACCACCTGAAAAAGAAAAGAAAAACCCATTTACTCACCTAGTCAGAAGACCTCCTGTTCCGACCTCCTCCTCTTCCGACCTCCTTGTGGCGCGCAGCTCAGCTCCCACAATCCTCTTCCTTCCTGCAGCAGCCTGCATTACCCGGCGAGCAGGGCTACGGGAAAATGGCCGCCAGAAGCCCTGCACTGCAGACTCCAAATCTGCACAGCAAGGCTTCGGGCGGCCATCTTACCGTAGCCCTGCCTGCTGCTCCGGGCTGCTGCTGTGAACTGACTCGGCGTCTCTTAGACACCTGAAGTCAGTTCACGCCAGGGGATGCTTTGGGGGTGCTTGGACAAATTTAGGGGGTGCTTGAGCACCCCCCTGGCGCCGCCACTGGCGCCCGAGTTTTGATATAGGCTACAAGCGGGCCCCCCTTTGTAGCCCATATTTTTTCGGCTACAAGGTTTTCGGCTACAGTAGGGCGCCCCTTTGTAGCCCATATTTTTTCTGGCTACAAGGTTTTCGGCTACAGTAGGGTGCCCCTTTGTAGCCCATATTATTGCCTTTTTTTGTAGCCGAAGTTTTTATATGGGCTACAAGCACTGTAAGCCGAATTATTTCATTCCCCCACTATCCATGGCGGCCTGGAGGGGGAATAGTAATTAACACATCCCGGAGTTTTTTTGTAGCCGAAGTTTTCATATGGGCTACACCAGGCGCCTTTTTTTGTAGCCGAAGTTTTTATATGGGCTACACCAGGCGCCTTTTTTTGTAGCCGAAGTTTTTATATGGGCTACACCAGGCGCCTTTTTTGTAGCCGAAGTTGGTATATATGGGCTCCACCAGGCGCCCTTTTTTTGTAGCCGAAGTTGGTATATATGGGCTCCACCAGGCGCCCTTTTTTACCGGCACCCTTTTCATATAAACCCTGTATGTTGGTTCTGGAAGAGAGAGCAACTCAGCTGGCAGTTGTTCTTTGTTTCTAATGCTAGCTGAAAGCATATCTAGGTACACCTGCTCAATCGGTGTTGGCCGTCCAGATTGAATTGAATGCTTCAGGTGGCACTGTGATGCACAAGTGGTGTACAGACACATCCTGAGGCTACAGGGACACGATGGATGATGAAGTTACGTCCCGTGGGTGGTGTGAGAGGGGGAATAATGGGAGGAGGATTCACTTGGGTGTCACTGTTGCTAAATATCTGACATGCATGATCTTTATGTGATGTCAGAGGACACCTGCACACACACTAGACGCTATGGACTTGAATGGCTGCCATGGCTGAGTGTCATCTAGCACATGTATGTAGCCTGAGATTATTGATCCGCTGTTTTTGCTCAAGCCTAACTGCATGGTAGTTCCAAGAGTGTGACTCAAACAACATTGAAGTCAAAAGATAAGCCTAACAGCTGGAAGATTTTAAAAGGACATAATGAAGGCTGACTCATATCTGTGTCATTACAGGTTTTGTGTTACGGTTTGTGATTTAGCTATACTAGACAGCTTTCTTTATTGTACTTGAGTTTTTCCTTACCACAGCCACAAAATTCTTAGTTGCTAATTGTATACAACAGCTCCTATCCATCAGCCAGAAATGCTTTGATTTTATCAGCCTTCTGCTTGCTGTACTGGTCAGATAAAGCAGATTCAGTGACAAGAAGGAAATGTATAAGAAACCCAACCCCATTTCTCCCTCCCTCTTGCCCTCATATAGAAAACATTCCGGTACTGCTTGATTAGTATCACATACCTGGAGCTACAGGAATCAGAGGGCTGCACACAAGGCAGAACCTGTTTAGCAAGAGCTGCTCTGTGAAACATGCTATTTACACATTAAGAAGAGACAGGCCTTGAATATTTTTCTTTCAGGTATTGCTGCTTTTGTGAGTTTTATCTTTCAGGAATGCAAACGTGTCAGTATGCCACATTGCTCACTTGCAGAAATACGGTGCAGGATAGTCATATATTTTGCAAGTGAAACTGAGGTCAAATAATGATATAGAAGATTGACCTCTGTTGGGAAACATATAAATCATTTATTGCTGTTCAGCCCCATTTTCTATTTCTTGACAGAATTCTGACTGTATGTTGAAAGATGATGAAATGTTAACACTGCCATGCAAATGGAAAATAGTATTTGCACTGATGTAGTGGCATCATGCATCTTACATGCACAAAGATTTTTTCCTGCAGGGATTGGGACGTGATCTCTCAGTGAACAATTCAAGGCCAAGTGTCGTACAGACACATCACACATTGCAGGGGTCCTAAGGGCTAGTGTTGGGCCACTGACCTCAACCTCCTCTTGAGCCACCAAGACAGCTCTGACCCATCAAGGCATGAATTCCACAAGACCTTTGAAAATGCCCTCTGCAATCTTCAACCAAATAATTAGCAGGGTACGTTTCAAGTCCAGTAGGTTTGTAGTTTTGCTGCTGTTGTTGTTGTTGTTGGTGGTGGTGGTGGGGCATTGGAGAGCCCAAAAAACTGCAGATTCAGCTGCATTTAGGTATTATCCCACTTGGCATGTAACATCTTTTTTGGGAGGAATTAATTAAGTGCAAGAATAAAATATTAGTTTTTTACAGCAAGTCACTAGATATTGATGAGTATCAATTGTGTTTTGTAAGTGATGGAATTACAGAGGACATAAACTCTTCCACATGAGAGAAGGAAACACAGAGAAATCTATCCTGTTAGTATTTAGAGATAACAGCCTGTCTAATTCTTCCTTATCTGGTAGTAATGAGCCACTGTAATTTGAGCTGTCTGATCTGTGTTGAGGTTTGTGCTGTTCAGACAGGCTATATGTAAACACAGGGGGTTAACCATTTCATTTCATGAAATGAAACCAAGAAGTAACTACACTGCAGAATCTCAGTAGGATTTCTGTGGGCTGTAACAAATAAATATCTTTCTGTAAAGGTTATTATTTGTTGCTTATCTTTTAGAGCAGAGAGGATGTCCTGGATTTAGGTCCGATTTAACCCTTTCCATTTGGAGTTCTTTCCTAAAGGGAGTCGTTTCTGCTCAGAGTTTTTTTGTACAGAAATGCACTCTCCCTCTTGCTCTCTCTCCCATTTTAACATGGAACATAACATAGTAACATGGTATAGCTTATGTTAAAGAACACATTATAACGTTTAATTTGATACCTTATTTGGACAGTTTGGCATCTTCTATTGGCTGGTAGCAGAGAAGAAAGCCAATGTATGGTACATTTTAAAACCATTTTCTGGGTGTAATCCTGGCCTGCGTGAGCAAGTTTCGCAATAATAGGTGGTTTTATGCCTGCCACCCGGTGTCTTCATGTCACTACACACAATGCAATCTTTGGTATTTCGATTGGGTATATTAGCAATAAAATACTGGCTATTATTTACACTCTCCTCCACGTCCATTGCATAGGATGCCATTGATCCTCTATGCAACTTTGCAAGCAATCTGCAAGAAATCTGCAATGGAATCTGCAAGGAATCTGCATGGAATCGGCAGAAAGGAATCTGGAAAAAGGAATCAGCAAGGAATCTTCAAGGAATCTGCAAAAATTCTGCAAGGGAAAATGCAGTGACATTTCAATGCATATGTCACTTCCTTGTAGCGCTGATCGCTCACTTCCGGTTTGGGGCAGGGGGGTACCAACTGTGTAGGCATGTAGTTTTTCATGCCCACTAATATGGGGAGAGAGATCGGGCTTTGCAGGGGGGATAGATGCGCCGCAAACCGCCACTCAAAAATACAAGCGCATCGGGGAAAGCGCGATGTCCCACTATGCGGGACATACGAGCGCAAAGGGTTAAGTAATGACTTTGCTTATCACTAAAACCCCCAAAGATAATGATTGCCTACTTTAAAGGAAACCAGAGATCAATGTTTAGTCAGAATCGATACATACCCGGGGTCTCCTCCCGCCCCATAAACACGTGTGAGTCTTTCGCTGTCCTCCCACGGTCTACTGTTAAGCCGCGATCAGCCCCGGTAACTTGCTCAGTGATGTCAGTCCGGATCTACTGCTATCATCCAAGCTGTACATGAAAGAGAGGAACTGCTGTACATGGATGTTACACAAGTAAGTGGGGGCTGCACACAGAATGGGGGAGAGCACTTACAGCACATGGAAGGAGGTGGAGGTCTCAAGAAAGTTGTCCTAGAACAGGCAAAAGTACAACTCCGGCCTAGGGTCTCATCACAGCTTAGCAAACGTTACTTGTGCAACAGATACAGTAATAGTATTTACCAGTAAGTCAGCTAGATGCTTTCACTTTTCATTGTGCCCCTGGTAATTTTGGTTCAGGCAGCTCAGTGCGTACTTTTGGTGTGAGCTTTCAGTCTATTTCTGTGCAGCAGAATAACCAGAATAATCAGCTTTTGTCCAACAACCCATGCTTTTCAGCCCCTGAACCAGAAAAAAATATGTCTCTCCCTTAAAGTCGACAATATCTTTCCCCTTTCTCCCTTATTCACTACACTGCATCCTGAAAAATCTATAAGTACCCCCTACAACCCTCCCCCCCCCCCTCCTCCAAATAAGTCACCTTAAGAAATTATTATTATTATTATTAAAGGAATACTATCGATTCACATATTTTTTCAATTGACACAGGAATTGTTTGGGAAGTGCTGCTAAGTACTGGTGTATACAGTTTAGTAGCAACCTCTTTGTTTACTGTTATCAAAATACTTTCAAACTTTACTGACGCCAAAACTGACAGCAGACTGAGCCATGAGGAGAGGGGGAATTCCCCTCACACTTGATCAGTTAACTCTATGTGTAGCTCTGTGTGTGACAGAGAAAGCTCTGCAGCTTTTGTGTCCTGTGTTTCTGACTGAAGTGTGTGAAGAGAGCAGAGGAAATGTAACTAATTGTCACAGCTTTTCATACTGTTTTTGCTTTCAGAGTTTGATATGTTTGATATTTGCTTTCTGTAGTCTGATATGCAACTCTGGCTGTGCGTTGAAGCAGACACCCCTTCTGCAATTGATTTGTCCCAATATAGCTAAATCTTACCCTCAATAAATTACAGCTTTTGCCTCTGATATTTAACATGAAAAGTAGGAAAATGTTTACACAGCTAATTAGACATTATTTGTACACTGTCATTTTAGAACAGTTGGGTATTGATAGTATTCCTTTAAGCAGCAGCCCTGCACCGAAAGCATTCTGCAAAGATAAGATCAAGCTGAAAGTACTAAGCACCATGCATAATTTTGGTGTATGCAGTTGGGTGTTACGTGTGATCCTGCAGTGTGATGGTGTCCATACATGTTACAACAAAAACGTTTTATTTTCCCGATTATTCAACCAAAACGATCAAATCAAATGAAAGTAAAAAATAATCTCTTTCTATTTATCAAGAAAAATGAATGATTATCCCATTTTTTCAATAAAAAATCTGATTGGACATGTTGGAAAAATCATTATATTAGATCTAACTGAATAATCGAATGAAATTCTCTAATTGACAAAAAAAAAAAATTGTATGGGCACCATAGGTGGCATTGTTTGTAGTGCTCCAGGCACTGAAAAGATTAGGACAGGATTACATCAGTGGGCATGGGAGCTAAAAGATGTATACTGCTTGTAATGTCTCTTTAGTCAACAAAGAGGAAGCCTGCAAGAAAGTGGACAAGACATTGGAGATCCTAGCTGTAAGCTAAATGTTAAGAATCATCAAGCAAGATAGAAGAAAAGTTCTAGCAATTTGCAGTTGGTGAATCAAGATGGGATTTCTAGAAAATAACTCCAAAGACTTCTATCAACATTAAACGTGTGAGTACAATACCACACCTAAGTCAAGTGGATGAGAGGGCTGTTGAAAGTTTCATGTAGTCATTAGCTGGGGTAGGGGTGCTTATTGCTCTGTGCTGGAGTAGTCAGATAGGATCACAAACCCTCAATCCTGGGTACTTCACTAGGCCAGGGGGTGTCTAAAGAACCCCTGTGCCCATGAACACGGACAAAGGGCTATCTGGGGAGAAGGCCTTCACCACTGCTGACTGAGGGCCTCCATGGGGTTGATACCTAGAGGAGGACCCCACACTTCCATGGTGTCTCTGTTTGTTATCAGCTGCTATGTCTAAAGGGCTGCGACTAGTGTAGTTTAGTGGAAAACTCCATTTTTTTTGTTTGTTTGTTTAATGTTCTTTACTGTTTAATCTTTACACATCGTGCATTTATACATGCATTCAATAAAAACAAAATTCACCAGGCATACTAACCTGATCAAAGTACAAAATGTTAGATCTTCCATGAATGCACTATGGTGAATTTAGCTGCCATGAGCATGGGAGTGAATAGTCTAAATTGGTGTTTGAAGCAGCGTTCACAGGGCTTTTTCAATTGACTTACCCTGACCCATCACTAGAGAAAGAAAGTACCACTACTGTTGCAACCTCTAAAGCAGCTGAACTATATACAGGGGCTGGGGCACAATATGCACATTGCCTGGTGTGAGATACCAACACATCAATTCCCTGTAGATATTTTTTACTAATCCATTGAAGTTTATTCAACTTTTAAGTATATTTCTCTATATTAGCACAAGGGCTGTATGCCCCACTGTTTCCTCAATGTCATTCTACCATCTAGATATTTATACTGGATTTGTCCAAGCACCAGTAGTGCTGAGAGCAGCATAAACTAAGGATATCGACCCAGAGCCAACACAGAATCCTTGCAACTGTATTCAAAGTTAGTAATTGCCAATAAGGTTTCAAGGTTCTTAATGGTTGCCAGGACAAAATGTTGCATCTGCAAATATTAAAATATTACCAATTTTGGGTCATTCCTGCAATCACAAAGAAATTGGAAGGTTTTGATTTTGGATAGGTTATGCAACTCTGGAGTGAAGGCTATAATTCACAATAGGAAACTAATGGCTTGTATAGAGAAAACTAACCACGTGAATAATTAAGTTTGCCCCAAACATAACATTGCTGTGTGATGTGGTTAGTAATAACTTTTCTTTGGGGAATTTGCCCACAGCAGATTGTTGCCTCTAGTGACATCCACAGAGGTGCCAAATGGGCTTTATGGATCTGAGTGAGCTGGGTGACTTGGGCTGCCTGATAGTACCTGGCAACATTTAAAGCACCCAGGCTAATCCTGGTATAAGGGGAACTCATATGAACTTCAGCACCTCTTTTTGGAAAGACTGGATTATGTGACCTGGAATCCCCTTTACAGTGATCCTGTAGAGGAAGTTTGTATTTGCACACTGTTTTTGGAGACCATAGTGATACAGAGGGCAAAGAGATTGAACATACTGATATGTCATGACACATTATGTTGCCTAGTGTTACATAGCACTGGTTGATATGTTTTATCATTTACAAGCTCAGTCTGTCAAATGTTAAACCGTTGCATAGGCTTCTACTGTAGACTATAAGTATAATTATCTGCAAAGTGTTGTGGAAAAAATGTGCAAAGTAAATGAATACATACGACATGGACATGTCCTCGATCAATTTGGCAATGCATTTTAACACAATTCTAGTCAATCACAGGCTGGCATATGGCGAAGTTATTTTAGACAAAGGTTAGGTTTATCTTTAAATTAATGTGAACTTTTACTTAAATGTTTTAAACGGTACCCTGATCTACTCTATATTGCAAAGTCCATTCCATATTACTTTTACCTTCATATTATAACACTGATGTGCCACCTCTAATATGTACAGTAAACTGGTACTCTATGAATATACTGTCAGGAAACTAACTGCAGTTTAAGCTGATTCCTTTTTGAAAATGTACTTCTAAAATGTTGCCACTGCTTTTGAAGTTTTCACTCCCATCCTTCCTTATGCTGGGCATACACGGCTCGATACTTCTTATCAATCGAGCCGCTGATGGCTCAATTGATAATTTCCGACAGGTCCGATTGCCTGCCGGATCGATTCCGCGCTCGATACCGGCAGGCAGAACAATAGAAAAAACGAAGCGCTGATTAGGAAGCACCCGCGGGGACGAGCGGGAATCGATCCGCGTGCATGCGCAGACGAGCGGTGTTGCGCCGGCATCGAGCCGCTGGCTCGATACCGGTGCAAAAATGAGCCGTGTATTCCCAGCATTACATATTGGGCCTGATTTCGTTTACTTTTTATCCTGATCCTCACTGAATTTTCACATCTTATCAATACAATGACCTCAATTCACTAAGCTTATCTCCTGTATTTAATAACATTTCTAGAGTGGTCACCATGGTGATGAGGCATGTCATATTTTGGAAACATTTTACCTCAGGCAAACCTAAAGTTTACACTTCTGTCTTTAAGTTAACTCTTCAATCCTTAAAATAACTCCACAGTTAAAGACAGGCTGTTTATTAACTGCGTGTGAAAATAACAACAGAGGAGGTAAATTAACTACAGAGGAGGTACATTAACTACAGAGGAGGTAAAATAACTACAGAGGAGGTAACTTAAGGTATGAAGAGATAAGATAACTCTCTCACTGTGTGGAGGTAAGTTTTCTCTTGCCTTATTATCTCCAGCATGATCTTAGTGAATTGAGGCCAATGGCCTCAATTCACTAAGCTTATCTCCTGTCTTTAATAACTCTTCTAGAGTTGTTACCATGGTGATAAGGCATGTAGTATTCAGGAAACATTTTAACTCAGGCAAACCTAAAGTTAACTCTTCTGTCTTTAAGTTAACTCTTTAATCCTTAAAATAACTCCAGAGTTAAAGACAGGCTGTTCATTAACTGCGTGTGAAACCACAACATAGACAAAATACACCTTTATTTCCAAATAATATATCGTCACCATACTTTGTACCAGGGACATAATTCAAATATTGTAACAAGCAGGACAAATAGGCAGATAAAATGTGTGGGTTTTATGTACAGTAGCAGTGTTTATAGTAAAACTATAGGGGATGAAATTGGAGAAATAGTGTCTTTTTTCATTTTTTCCTTGTTTTTCCCTTTAAAATGCATAGAAAATAAAGTAATTACTGAAAACAAATATCAACCCCCAAAAGCCTAATTGGTGGTGAAAAAAAAAACAAGATATAGATAATTTCATTGTGTGTCAATGTCATTTAGTGGTGATTAAGATATTGGCAAATGAAAGGAATTAGCACTGAAAGGTGAAAATCGCTCTTGTCCGTAAAAACCTCTCTGGGGTGAACTGGTTAAACAACAGTAGATTGCACACTATTGTTTTTGAATTTTTCTACTACACATCGAAGAGAATTTGCATGCAGAAGGGGAAAGGGGAGGAGGGCATTAAGTGTATCATGTGACTTGCTATGTAGGCTATGTTGTTCATAATTTGAACCACAGATATCTGCAACAGAAACTTTGGTGATATTACCTGAGCATCACAGTGATTTGAAATGAGGCATTTTTTAATATAGCTAGAGCTAAGAAGACTTGGTGATATATTTTTTTTCACTTTTAATAATAAAAAGTTATGCCAGATTAGTTACAGAAACGTTATTGTTAAAGAGGCGCTATCAGCCATATTATCTCAGAAAAAAAAAAAACATATATAAGCAGATAAATACTTGCTCTACTTACATAACATATGTATTGCACTGTCCACGTTTTGATTTTAGTGATTTTTCTACAGTAAAAAAAGAGAAAATCCTTCTAGCATTTCCCGTTTTAAGTGTGGCTATTTTGAAGCTAATTCTGATGTCATTTCCTCCCTTAGTCTCCTCAGCCTGATTTGCCTGCCCTTCACTATAGAAAGTGCATTGTCTCAGCATGAGAAATATTGGCCAATCAGAGAGGAATGGATGTGTGGGAGGGGAAAACAGGAGGGAAAGAGGCTTTAGCCAATTAGGCTGCGTTAGTTAAGTCTGAGGGGACGTACAGAAGCAAAAAAGGACAACCCAGCATGCCCTGCAACTTCTTTTGTGTGTACCAAATTTTGTATGTACCAAATAAGAGTCAGGTAAATTGGGGAATTATCATTTATTAACAAGAAAAGTAATATAGAGATTTTAACTTTAGGATTGCCTGGTTAGCATCCTTATTACTTGTTTACCAGATAAAAATAAAGAATTGATTTTTTTTTTATTTTATGCCCGACAGTTACTCTTTAAACAATCAAAAGCAACAGTAAAAGAATAAGGATTACTTTTGAAAATACTTTAAAAAAGGGTTAAAAATCTTTAAAAGAAGTCATTTTGTAATTGAATGAATGGATATTACCTTTCATCTCCAGTCTCCAGTAGCTATAATGTTGTGAATGAAATTAGATGGAGACCATGGCAAGAATATACAGCCTGGCATGAAAGATACCCAGTATTCCGGCTCTGGCTATGGCATTTGGAGTAATCCTTTGTATCGCAGTATCAGCTGAGTTCAAATTTTTTTCTTCTATGGGAACGTGAAGCTGTGTTTTCAATAATTTTAAGTCTTTTGGAAGAATGCTGGCTGAGTCCACTTCTGTCAGCAAAATCCAGATCACCTGTTGCAAAGGTCAAAGTTTCACTGTCATAGTGACGGATTGACTAAAAGTGAACAGAGCTATCTTATCAGTTTGGATTTTTTTTTTGGTTTAAGTCTCTCAGTTTGGATGATGTGTAAAGACTGGAATCTGTCCACTCCACTGAAGAGGTGTACCACAGCCATATTTACATTTTTTTTATTACAATGACAGTTCTGCAAATTGAGATAGATTTCTCTTCCATAATTTTATTAAAGCAGATATTTGTAAACCCTAACCAGTATAGACACTTACAATATAAAGTTAGAAGTTATCGAAGTTATTTTTTTTCTGTCTTTTTTTCCCCTAACCTGGGAGTCTAGCTCATGACCTCATGCTTCACAGCCAGCAGCAGTACCTCTGTACCCTCTCAGCTGAATAAGTTATCTAAGTTTAAACATGGCAAAAATTTAGTTCTCATAGGAGCTTGAATGTGGGTTCCTGGAAGTCCAGCCAGAAGAACCATAATATGCTTGGTGCCAACACAATTCTTATGATATTTTGCTTCAGTTCTACAAATAACTAGGAATGTTAAAGTGTTATTAAAAATATGGACAGAAAATGTTCCCTTGAATTGCTAAGATCAAGGGAATGCCAGCCCTGAAAGCATATAACATAAATTCACAGGAACCTCTTCTTCTGTAAAGTTATAATTTCCTGCCCAGTCTTCTTGTAAATCTGTCCCCGAGGTCCTTGTCTGGCGACTTCTGGTGCAAATGGCGTTTTTCAGTGGGGGCAGGTGAATATGCCGGAAGTTTCCTGATATCATTTTTTTTCTTAATATAGAAATTTGTTGTCTGTGAAACCCTTCTGCTGTCAATAAATAAAAGTGGGCTAACATGGATAGAGTGAGCCTGCATGTGAGAATTTCATACATTTTAGTTACTAACTTGGGAATTTATAAGGGACTAGGGTGATGTGGCATTCTACACTTTACCATTCATCATACACAGTTTGGAGTTGATATCCTTGTGCCATGAGGAATTCTAGGTAGTTGCATAGGGCCTGGGGAGAGTGTAGGGGCCTGGTGGATTCTAGGCCCCACCAAATTTTACTGAAAAAGCCAAGTGACCATTAGTGGTGAACAAAAACTTGCCTATGGCCCTATTTCATCTTAGTCCATTGCTGAAGAGGACCCATAAAAAGCTCTATTTCTGCCCCTGATTACAAGCTATTCACTTTAATTTTGACACCACAGTCATTGTAGAGAATACCAGGGGGTAGCCCACAGCACTGTGAAAGTAGCAGGCAAAGCTCCTGAAAATATCAAAACTTCATAAGCACACATCATTAACATAGTTCTTGATAAAGTTTCTTCAGAAATGCTGTTTACTTGTTCAGTGGCTTGAAAATTGATAAGCACTTTAACCTATCAGATATATTTATTTTGCAAATGGATGATGCATGATGCTGCCAATTATTTAAATATGAAGCTTGAAAACCTTGTATTCAGGTTAAATCTACCTGTTATCAAAATACGATCTCCTAATATCCTCATTTCACAACTTACACCAGTCGAGGAATGTTCATGTTTATGCAACATGTAACAAGGAACTGTAGTTTAGATGTTAAAATGATTTCAAATGGTTTCTGCTGATATAAAACAAACATTTCCTTAGAAGTGAACCTAACTACCTGACTGACTCTAATCTGTGCTTAAAGTAGCAATGATAGTGTAGCTTACAGTTCTTAACTGGAGAGAGGACGTGCCTTTATTGCGTAGGCCACAGATTCCTGGTCTATGCAGTAAGTTTGTCTGCAGTTCTTACAAATCCAGTGGTCTGCTGCTTCATAGGTGGAAGGGCTATGGGCAGACATTCAAATTTCAGCTGCCTCTGGTATGTTTCCTTATCTGGCCACAGTCTGTTACTGTTTATGCAATCAGAATTTTACACAGCAATATAAATCAGCTGATCTGTAACAGGAATACACTTTGCTCTGCTGACAGACAGGTTGCTGCTACAGACTATATCCTAGCATGATCAACACAAGAAAACTTTAATTAAGCCAAATAGTTGCATTCATGATAATAAGCTGTTATGGGAGATTTTTTATTATCTTTCAATTTTCATAACCACACCCACTTATTCCCACCTACAGGAAATGATGTATTTCAATGCCATTTTGTATGCGCATAAATATCGGTATGCAATGTTATTACAACTATTTTCCCGAGGAAGCAATGGTGTTGTTCCCTTGCTAAATGCATTGCAACATTAAAGCTTTACGAACCACAATCACCACTCTGCTGGTGTCCCCTTTCTATCCTCCCTGCATTAGCTCCAGCACCCGCTGAGCAAGCTCCCCTCATGCAGTCCGCAGCCTACACTGTAAGACTACAGTGATCAACCAGACTTGGAGTAAGGGTTCTGCAGTAGCTTCCAGAGATGCACAGTCACCCGGTACAGTGGGACAAAGCCTATCTTTGTCATTCTATTGGAAATGATTGGCCAAAGAACATGTTAATTTACATAAATGGGCAGTTCAGCATGTTTGATTGTGAGGCCTCCTTCAACTCTATACCACCCACAGTTCAGTGAATAATGTCAGCAGTTTCCCCTGTCAGCACTTTCCTGACCTTATAAAGGTTATTGTCCAGACCATGAAGTAAGGAAGAGAAGTTTGTGGATTTAAAAAGACAATTGAGAATGAAAACAAGGATAAAGTGCATTTATAATATAAATGTGTAGCACCATGTGGCTACCATCTATCTTCCTTCCTTCCTACCTTCCTTCCCTTCCTTCCTTCCTTGTCTCTCTCTCCTTCCTTCCTATAACTTTTTATTCAACTTCAGTTCAAAAATCTTGTCTGTGACACTATTGCATACATCAACAACAGAGAAATTTACAAAAATAATTAAGCCAGTCTTCTACCTTCAATTATAAATAATCAACATTCAATGTTCCTATTTGTAAAGTAGTGATGAGTCTATAGGCATCTACGGTCTGTAAAAATACATAAATGAGCAGCCTAAATTACCAAACACTGTTTTTCCAATCTGCTTGACACTGTAATGTACAGTATATATTAATAACAACTTATCTCAGTGCAACCCAACGTATCCAAAGATAAGAGTTATATTATTTCAGTTTAATTATGGTGGTATAGGGAAAGGTAATTCCAACTGCACCAGACTATCTCGTATTTTGGGACCGTGTTGGGAGCATGGTCATCATTTGCACTAACTTTTTAATATTTCTGAATTTTGAAAGCAGCTCCAAAATCTTTTCATGTGTTGTAATCTTGTTGTAAAAATAGCCACCATTTCCTCTGTTTTTTTTTTTTAAATATGTTTTATTTTCTAAATAGTTCAATTGTCTTATCTTCTTTCAGTGAGTTGGAGTTAGGCAATGTGCTGCCTTGAGAATGTGATTTTTCTAATTTCTTATTTTGCTTCAGTAACATTAGGACGTTTTATGGGACTAAAAACGAATGGCTTATGATTTATCAAACTTTCTAATAACCCTGTCACCTTTTCACTTCTTTCCATATTAAATTGATATGGGGGCCCTGATTGGCCACAATTGTGGTAGCATGCTAAAGATGAGTTTCTGGTTTATTGGGGTGTAATACCAAATATATTCCTATAAATCTGTACCAAATACTTTTTGTGAACGCATATAGAGGTATTTCTGGGATTCAAAAATATTTTCTTCCATTGCTATCTTATATTAAGGTTAGATTATATGTATTTATGGTTTTTGGGCATCAAGTTTTTAATCTACAGTAGTTTATTATACCCTAATAAAAAGAAATTCCTAGTATATGGGCCTTGTAAGCATAGGTTCGCTGGGTCTGTTACATCCAGGTATCGGAGCAAAAGTGTTTTTTAGTTAATAAAATATTAATCTGGAAATAATTGAAAACATCTTAAGATGCGTTTGCCAGAAAATATTTTAGAAATATTGTAGCAGGTGCCCTGAACACCTATTGTGGAAACCAAGATTTCACAAATATTTTAAACTGGCATGAATCAAAAAACGCTTTTGGAATTTATTATTCATGAGGAAGACAGATTTGTTTTTATGCCAATTCCATATGAGAAGAGTAAATGTTATTGCTTGTTAGGGTATATAGCAAGGATTTTTAATAGTGTATTTATGGTACATAGAACATAATTTAAATGATGTATAGAGACAAGCAGTGATTCTGAAGTGGGTCTACTCTGACAGAGGACTTCCACTGAGTGCAAATTCGCAAAGCAAAAATTCACATTAGTATTGACACCAATGCAATTTAAACGGCATAGTTTCAATTGCATGTGTGTTTTTTTGTTGTTGTTGTTTTTGGTTTTTTGCATTTCATCGAAATGTCATGTTTTGGATGCAAAAAAAAAATCTTTTTCTCCATTTAGCATCTTAGAACTGTTTCCTGTGTAGTCACAGTAATGTCATGTTGCTATGGAGATTAAAAATTGTAAGTGGAAATTTGCATTAAAAATACGTGTTTTCAAGCATTCACATTAAAAACGCATGTCCGCAACCGTACTTAAAGGGACTCCGAGCACCTCTCATGGGCATGCCTTTAAGACTCCGACCAGTACTGAAAAGTACTTAAAGATGCATACCTTTCTGTAGCTTGTGCTCTCCTCTTTCATTTGATGCCTGAATCGCTGTTCTACACTAGAGAGAACCGTTCGCCGGCGAACATGTCCGCATCTCTGGGTCCTGTACTGCTTCGTGACGTCACGCTCATGCGCAGAGAGTGCCCGGCAACAGGAGCGCGATATAGGACGTGCACCGTCCGGGCCAGCGCAAGCGTACTACTCCGGGTCATAGCGACCCAGAAGTAGTACAGGGCCCAGAGAGATTCGCCCGGCGAACGGTTCGGGCCATCTCTATTCCACACCAAATAGTTTTCATTCGATTTCAATTTAAAAATCGCGGGTGCCATCTTGGATATGTTATAACTTCTGGGTCACCCCTGTCTTCTGTGTTAGAGAAGTGCATCACTGAATGAAGCAGGAAGAGGAAGTGACACGCATGACCATTGCAAGAGGCTCCTTCAGAGGGGTCATAGCACGACTTTGTTGGAAGTCGTCTGGCTTAAAGTGAACCGAGCACCTTTTTTTCACTCAGGACATTTCTATAGCACATGAAAAATGTATGCCGACTATCTGTTTCATTATTAAAATAAACTTTAATTTAACCTTGTATTTTACATTCAAAGTTGTTAAATTGGCCTGTTTGAGCAGACCTGCCGACCGTCCCCATCCGCAGAAAGTTCAGTAACCTCTAATTGTTTTATTGCGCTAATTACCAAGAGATAAACCATGCCTTTCATCAGCAAAGAGGGTGAATAATTAGGAGTGTGTTTTCAAAGCCATGCTCCGGAGATACGCGCTGACAGACGCGCGTGGGGCAGGGCTGCGGCGGTTAGCCCTGCCCCAACCAGGAATCGCTCCCCCGCTTTACGGAGGGGACTTGTGGGATCAGGGACCCCCGTTAAGCCGCGGGATAGCGGCGGTTTAGCAGGGGCACAAATGCCCCTGCTATTTATGAGGTCTGAAGCGAGATTTATTCTCGCTTCAGACTCTCTTTAAAGGCATGCCCATAAGAGGTGCTCGGAGTCCCTTTAATTCGCATGCGAGACAGTGGAAATGAGCCTAAAGGAGGACTAACATTCTCTTTCTTCTTTTTGAACACCAACTGTTATAAAAACAGACATAGGCTCCCTGCACACTGCAAATCCGTTTTCCGATTCCGATTCTATTTCCGATTCCGATATTCAATTCCGATTTTCCCTGAATACATTCAACAGAAAAATGGATCAAAAAACGCAGCATGCAGTAAAGATTAAAAATCGGAATCGGATGTAAAGGCCGATTAAAAAGCGGAATCGGATTCGCATGCAGTGTGCAGGGAGCCATATGGTGTTTCTTATGGGGGAAGCAGGATACAGTGGCTTGCAAAAGTATTCATCCCCCTTGAAGTTTTCCACATTTTGGCACATTACTGCCACAAACATGAATAAATGTTATTGGAATTTCACATGAAAGACCAATACAAAGTGGTGCACATTTGAGAAGTGGAATGAAAATCATACATGATTCCAAACATTTTTTACAAATAAATAACTGCAAAGTGGGGTGTGCATAATTATTCAGCCCCCTTTGGTCTGAGTGCATTCAGTTGCCCATAGACATTGCCTGATGAGTGCTAATGACTAAATAGAGTGCACCTGTGTGTAATCTAATGTCAGTACAAATACAGCTGCTCTGTGATGGCCTCAGAGGTTGTTTAAGAGAATATTGGGAGCAACAACACCATGAAGTCCAAAGAACACACCAGACAGGTCAGGGATAAAGTTATTGAGAAATTTAAAGCAGGCTTAGGCTACAAAAAGATTTCCAAAGCCTTGAACATCCCACGGAGCACTGTTCAAGCGATCATTCAGAAATTGAAGGAGTATGGCACAACTGCAAACCTACCAAGACAAGGCCGTCCACCTAAACTCACAGGCCAAACAAGGAGAGCGCTGATCAGAAATGCAATTAAGAGGCCCATGGTGACTCTGGACGAGCTGCAGAGATCTACAGCTCAGGTGGGGGAATCTGTCCATAGGACAACTATTAGTCGTGCACTGCACAAAGTTGGCCTTTATGGAAGAGTGGCAAGAAGAAAGCCATTACTAACAGAAAAGCATAAGAAGTCCCATTTGCAGTTTGCCACAAGCCATGTGGGGGACACAGAAAACATGTGGAAGAAGGCGCTCTGGTCAGATGAGACCACAATGGAACTTTTTGGCCAAAATGCAAAACGCTATGTGTGGCAGAAAACTAACACTGCACATCACTCTGAACACACCATCCCCACTGTCAAATATGGTGGTGGCAGCATCATGCTCTGGGGGTGCTTCTCTTCAGCAGGGACAGGGAAGCTGGTCAGAGTTGATGGGAAGATGGACGGAGCCAAATACAGGGCAATCTTGGAAGAAAACCTCCTGGTGTCTGCAAAAGACTTGAGACTGGGGCAGTGGCGTACCTAGGGCATTTGGCACCCGGTGCTGGGTATTAAAAGACACCCCCCCCCCCCCCCCCCGAAAAAAATAAATAAAAAAAAATTAAAATTGGGCGTGGCCACAACCTGCGGCGTGCTTCGCGGCAAAAATGGGCGTGGTCATGACCGGATGAGGGCGGAGCTAACTGTAATTTAAAGTATTAGCTAGTATAGTTGCCCCAGTATAGCTAGTAGTTTCCCCCAGTATAGCTGCCCCCAGTGAAGCTAGTATAGTTGCCCCCAGTGAAACTAGTTGCCCCCAATGAAGTTAGTATAGTTGCCTCCAGTATAGCTAGTTTAGTTGCCCCCAGTATAGTTGCCCCCAGTATAGCTGGTTTAGTTGCCCAAGTATAGCTGGTTTAGTTGCCCCAGTATAGCTAGTTTAGTTGCCCCAGTATAGCTAGTTTAGTTGCCCCCAGTATAGCTAGTTTAGTTGCCCCCAGTATAGCTAGTTTAGTTGCCCCCAGTATAGCTGCCCCCAGTATAGCTAGTATACCTGCCCCCAGTATAGCTGCCCCCAGTATAGCTAGTTTAGTTGCCCCCAGTATAGCTGCCCCCAGTATAGTTGCCCCCAGTATAGCTGGTATAGTTGCCCCCAGTATAGCTGGTATAGTTGCCCCCAGTATAGCTAGTTTAGTTGCCCCCAGTATAGCTAGTATAGTTGCCCCCAGTATAGCTAGTATAGTTGCCCCCAGTATAGCTGGTATAGTTGCCCCCAGTATAGCTGGTATAGTTGCCCTCAGTATAGCTGGTTTAGTTGCCCCCAGTATAGCTAGTTTACTTGCCCCCAGTATAGCTAGTATAGTTGCCCCCCAGTATAGCTAGTTTAGTTGCCCCCAGTATAGCTAGTATAGTTGCCCCCAGTATAGCTAGTTTAGTTGCCCCCAGTATAGTTGCCCCCAGTATAGCTGGTATAGTTGCCCCCACTATAGCTGCCCCCAGTATAGTTGCCCCCAGTATAGCTGGTAGTTGCCCCCAGTATAGCTAGTTTAGTTGCCCTCAGTATAGCTGCCCCCAGTATAGCTACCCCCAGTATAGCTAGTACAGTTCCCCCCAGTAAAGATGCCCAGGAGGGGGGGAAGCAGCGCTAGAAGAAGGGGCAGTGGGGGCAGCGGTGGGGAGGGGGGAAATATCCCCCCCTCCCTCACCTGGGACCCCTCCTTCTGCCTCTCTCTCCCCCTACAGAATAGCTGCGACAAGTGCGGGGCGGCCGGAGGCGTATAGACAATTACTCACCTAATCTCCGCGTTCCCAGCGTCATGACGTTACAGGTCTCCGCCTCCAATGCCGCCCACTGTGCTTCCGCTAATCAGGAAGCACAGTGGGCGGCATTGAAGACGGAGACCTGTGACGTCATGACGCTGCGCTCCATGCTTGGAACGCGGAAATCAGGTGAGTAATTGTTCATACGCCTCCGGCCGCCCCGCACTTGTCGCCGCTATTCTGGAGGGGGAGAGAGGCAGAAGGAGGGGTCCCAGGTGAGGGAGGGGGGGATATTTCCCCCCTCCCCACCGCTGCCCCCACTGCCCCTCCTTCTAGCCCTGCTTCTCCCTCCTGCTGTGCTGCTGTGGGGGGTCGTGGAGACACCCCCCTGGGTGTCTGACACCCGGTGCGCCCCGCCCCCCTGCGCACTATGGTAGGGACGCCACTGGACTGGGGTGGAGGTTCACCTTCCAGCAAGACAACGCCTCTAAACATAAAGCCAGGGCAACAATGGAATGGTTTAAAACAAAACATATCCATGTTTTAGAATGGCCCAGCCAAAGTCCAGATCTAAATCCAATCGAGAATATGTGGCAAGATCTGAAAACTGCTGTTCACAAACGGTGTCCATCTAATCTGACTGAGCTGGAGGTGTTTTGCAAAGAAGAATGGGCAAAGATTTCAGTCTCTAGATGTGCAAAGCTGGTAGACACATACCTTAAAAGACTGGCAGCTGTAATTGCAGCAAAAGGTGGTTCTATTGAGTATTGACTCAGGGGGCTGAATAATTATGCACACACCACTTTGTAGTTATTTATTTGTAAAAAATGTTTGGAATCATGTATGATTTTCATTCCACTTCTCTCGTGTACACAACTTTGTATTGGTCTTTCATGTGGAATTCCAATAAAATTGATTCATGTTTGTGGCAGTAATGTGACAAAATGTGGAAAACTTCAAGGGGGCCGAATACTTTTGCAAGCCACTGTATATCCTGAAGCAGAGGACTGTTCATTAAATACCTGTTTACCGTACATACCTGTTTACAATTTACTCATTTACAATGTGATATACAATTTTAACAAACATCCTTTAGAACCTTTTATTCCTATGGGTATACCACAAACCAGACAGTGACTGGGTTAGTGTTTTCTTGTCATTTAGACTTGCTAAGGCAGTCACATTTCTAGGGCAGTGATGCCTGTGGCAGTAAAGTTGTGCTAACTTGTGGTATCAGAACTAGAAGAACCAGTTGTACAAGAGAAGTAATGCAGCATGCAGAATGTACCTATTTTTTTCTAATAAAGTTTTCACAGATTCAGGTTTAAATGAAAGGTAATAAAGTCAATATAAAGTGCATACAAGCAAAAACGGCGCCTGAAAATTTGGGCTCAGGGCAAAGCTGAAAAATGTCTCACCCTGGTACAGCAAAGGTCCCAGAGGAAGTAATTACTATTCCCCCTCCAACTGCCATGGACACTCGTGGCCAAATTACGCTGATTTTATAGTAATTTGGGCTGCATCTTTTGATGGTGCCCAAATTACTGTGTGAGAACCACTATAGCCATAATTCACATTATTGCCTATGAGGGTGCACGGTGTGCTCAAATTTCCCTGCGCTGTTTGTGCCTGTCTCTGCAAGAAGTATTAAATTCCATGCTCAATACTGTATATACGCCTTTGCTTGTGCCAGTTATTGGCAAGCTCTTGAAATGATAAAATGTGAATACTAGAAACATATATTGGAGTATGTGAGACCAAACTTTGCTTACATGTTCTGAGTTAAAAGTAATTAGCTACATGAAAATGGATATACATGAATGGTATAGGCTCATTTACGTTAATGCAGGAAGTAAAAGAGAGGGCAAATACAGAAGTAAGCTCCATGAAGCTCTGCTTTTGGGGCGTCTCCAAAACCTTTGTAGACCTTTGTTAGATTTGCATAACCTGCTACATTGGCATTTATCGGCGCTGGTATCAGCAGATGGTTCATTCACTTTCACTGAAGGCTTTACCAACATTAAACCTCTAGTGTACAGCTACTGCAGTGTGACTGGAAAGGAGATTATGATTTCACTTGCCTTACACAATACAGCAACTGTTGACTAATCAGTTAAAGTTAGGCTGCATTTTGATTTTGAGTTGAGGTCCACTTTCTGCATAACCTATTCTTCTGTTCCCTTTTTGTTACAGCTGTTTTCTGTTATTAACATGACAACATGAGTCCAGAGTCTAAGCAACACCTGGATTAGAGGATGGGCAAATTTTGTGGTCCACAGATCTGCTCTCGTGTGTCCAGCATAGAGCTGATTCTCATTTTACTCATGTTTAAACTGCGCACATTTGAAATTGCACACATTATGCAGGTGCACTGAAGATGATGAAATGCAGGGTGATGCATCAATGCGATAAGGCATAAATGCATAAAGCTTCATACATACGTACATACGCTTTGCTGAGCAATATGCTGGGCTGGGGGCTTTGCTATGCGATTTGATGGGTGCTTTGCTGGGTGAATTGATGGGTGCTGGCCTGGGGGCTTTGCTGGGCTGGGTGTTTTGCTGGGTGCTGGGTTGGGGGCTTTGCTAGGCGATTTGATGGGTGCTGGGCTGGGGGCTTTGCCGCGAGGACCGGGGGCTTTGCTAGTGGCTTTGCTTGGCTGGGGTCTTTGCTGGTGGCTTTGCTGGCTTTGCTGATAAGGGGTCTTTACTGGGTACTTTGCTGGGCACTGCGCTACCACTACTCACAGACCTCAGATCAGGACGACCGGAGAGAGGCAGTGCAGGGTGCATGCTACCCATCCGGACCCGATACACTTCACATGCAGGAAGTGGCCAATGACGTTACCTCCACATTTCCCTTATTTAGGGATGCTTGTTCCGTTTTTTTACATATTTCATCCCTTTTGAAAACCAGTTTCTCCTTTATCCAAGATGTGCACCTCACCATCCTCAGAAGAGCATGCTTTCTCCTTGAGGTGTACTCTACTGTTACTTAGGGTCTTCCAGTGGCGTAGCAATAGAGGGTGCAGAGGTAGTGATCGCATCGGGGCCCTTGGGCTAGAGGGGCCCCGTGGGGCCCACCCTCAACCACAGTATTAGCTCTTTATTGGTCCTGTGCTGATAATATTCACTTCTATAGATGCTTTGAATGGGGGGGCCCAATGCAAAACTTGCACCGGGGCCCATAGCTCCTTAGCCTACGCTACTGGGGTCTTCAATGCACAAATCTTTGCACTCCTCTGTACTGTGTATAGGCGTTGGATCCTCAGGATGTGCATGTTTCTGTTTCAGTGTGTTGCTGGTTCTGAATAAACAGCAGGATGCAATATTGATAAAGATTCTCTGACACCTGCTATGTACAGTTTACTACAACTCCATCATTTCTAATTTTTACCTTTCGTTACTCTGTTCCTTTTTTTTTCTTTTTTACCTGGCTGCTGTTTTACAAACTCCTAGTCTGAATAGACAGGAAAATGTTTAGCTTCATTCAGGTGTTTATTCCTTGTTCTTTGCTTCTGTGCTGGTAGTAATTATCTCAGTTCTAATAACACCCAGCTGGTGTTTTAGTGTGTGGAGAGCGTAAAACAGGGGATACTGGTCTGTTTGGCTAGATTTCCTGTAGTCTTCTATGTCTAGCTATTTCTAGCTCTTTGTTTAAGGCTTCTTGCACACCAAGACGTTGTGTTAGGTGGCACGTTAAGGTCGCATAACGTGCACCTAACACAACGTATGGTGCTGCAAAAGCCGACGGTAGAGTGAGCCGCGTTAGGCTGCTCGATGCCCATAATATCTCCCAGAGTGGCGCTGATTGGCCAGCGGGACCACGTGATGCGGAGCGAGACACTCCGCATCACGTGGTCCCGCCGGCCAATCAGCGCCCGCCAGTGCAGTGAATATTAAGTAGCCATGTGCGCGGCTACTGTAGCTGGCTCTCCCCGCCTCCTCCGCCCCCCACTGCGCATGTGCAAACAGTCTAACGCGGCTATAGCCGCTCCAACGCCGTAGCATGCTGCACTTTGCACAGGACGTGCAGCGTTACATGTAACGCAACGTGGGCTGTGTGAACAGCCCACTTGTGTTACATTGCTGTGCGTTGGGGGAGCGTTACAGGCGCACTAACGTGCGCCTGTAACGTCTTGGTGTGCAAGCAGCCTTAAGCTAGTCATACACTTATAGGGCTTGATTCACTAAACCTTGATAACTCAAATATCACATGAAAAGATATCACACCTTATGAAAAGATATCACACCTTATTGGAAAGATATCACACCTTATCAAAGTTATCACACCTTATGGAAAGATATCACCTTATCAAAGTTAATACGCCTCATCAGAGTAGCATAGCTTGTTAATTGGCAATGGCACTCGTCCTGCCCTGAACCCCTGCAGGTTTGTAGCGCTCGCTATGCTACTCTGATAAGGCATGTTAACTTTGATAAGGTGTGATATCTTTCCATAAGGTGTGATATCTTTTCATAAGGTGTACTAACTTTGATAAGGTGTGATAACTTTGATAAGGTGTGATAGCTTTTCATAAGGTGCACTAACTTTGATAAGGTGTGATAACTTTGATAAGGTGTGATAGCTTTTCATAAGGTGCACTAACTTTGATAAGGTGTGATAGCTTTTCATAAGGTGTACTAACTTTGATAAGGTGTGATAACTTTGATAAGGTGTGATAACTTTGATAAGGTGTGATAACTTTGATAAGGTGTGATATCTTTTCATAAGGTGTGATATTTGAGTTATCACGGTTTAGTGAATCAAGCACCTAGATTGTACCTATGTGGCAAATAAAAAATTGTAATCTGATCAGAGAGGGGTCAATTTCTACTACATACAGCACATCTTTTTTCAGTAGAGTTCAAATGCAATGCAACACTATGGCCCATCCATCGATCACTGATCCTGCCCCTGCTTCTGTCCCATCCAATCAACAGCAATTTTCCATCCAGTACGATTGATAGCTTCAATCAATTTTGGATCAAAATTTCATCAGTCAGTAAAGTTGGGGCAATATGTTATTTTTTTTTCTCTTGATGAAAAGGCAAATTAATAAAAAATGCAAACACACAACTATATAAAACATGCAAAAGCAAAATGCATACAAAACGTAAATCCAAAAGCACAAACACAGAGAAAATGCAGAAACGCACCTGTCTTAAACCACATGCCTTAGGCTGGGAGCACACTTATTTGAATCGCATGCATTTTTCCGCATAAGGGAAAATGCATGTGAAATAACATATAAGTCTATGGACCGCACAAAACAGCATTGGTGTGCATTTTCCAATGTGATTTTATGTGGTTTTTTTTTTAAATTACAGAGCAAGTTCCTCTTTTCTACAATATTGTATGTGATTCGCATACAATTCTTTCCTATGGAGCATCAAAAACGCATATGTCTGTAAAAAAAAATAGATCTGTACATAATGTACAGTTGATAAGGTAGATTATTAAAAATGCAAATGCATGAAAATTACAAATCCAAAAATGAAAGAAGCAAAGAAAAATGCAGAAACGTACATGCTTAAAGTGAACCCGAGGTGGAAATAAACTGATGAGATAAAGTCTCGTTATGTTTACTACATTCCCGAGAAGGTACACACAAGACAGAAGCTGACACTTCCATGCTTAAGAATTAACTTGTTCAGGCAGCAAAGTAAAACATCCTGGTTATTAATTTGTTTTGTACTGTACATACACGTTTATCTCATCATATCACATGTCGCCTGGGGTACACTTCAAGGCTATGTTCACATTATAAATCATCAGCGCTATTTCAAGCGCTGAACGATTTATTTGCGATTTTTAATTGCCTTTCCCTGCACTTCCTAAGTGCTTTTTTAAGCCCTTTTGCAGAGCAATATTTTTTCACTTCCTGACGTCTTTTCACCCGGAGCATTATACAAAGCGCTTTTTCAAGTGCTTAGCGAATTCCCTATACCTTCCATTGAGCCAAAGCGCTCAAAAAATGGTACAGGCAGCACTTTTGTAAGCGGATCGCAATCAAATCGCTTACATGTGAACACACTCATAGGGAATTATTGCACAATCGCCAGCGCGTAAAAAAAACACAAACGCTCGTAATGTGAACAAGTCCTAAGGGCCCTTTCTCACTTTTGCTGGCATCTGCCAGCATTTGGACCACATTTCGCATGCGTAAAGTGAAAAAATACTGCCGACTGTTCATCTTTTTTTTCCCCCCTGCACATGAATTCAGAAGCAGCCTATTGATTTCAATAGGCTGCGATTCCCTCTCCTACTTCTCATGTAGTAAACCGCTGCAAATCACTCCAGTGAAAACCAGCCATTAAATCTGCATGCTTTTCTGCATAGACACGTGTTGTCCCAGCCGACTATGGTAGAGATATTGTGGTTTTTGGTGAGGACTTTGGGTTGAGGATAGACACTGACATGACTCTGTAAAGCACTGTTGAAAATGTCAGCACTATATAAATGCATAATAATGATTACCTTTTAAAAAAATGCTACTTAACTCTGTCATGCAATCCTCTGCTTCACTGATCCAGAATGAGCAGGTGTTCTGACGTTATTTGCTAAATGCTGTCAGTATATTGAGTAAAGATGAAAGTTTTATTTACATTATAAACCGCCAGTGCTATTGCAAGTGCTGAGCGATTTATAGAGCACTTTTCAAATTGCTTTTCCCTGCGCTTTGCGCTTTTCTAAGCGCTTTTGCTGAGCGATTAGTTTATTCACTTCCTGCTGTCAGTCAGGAAGTGAACCCTTTAACCCGCAAAGGGAATAAATACAATGTATTTATTCTTAAAAACAATTCAAAGGGCTTTTTCAAGTGCTTTGCAATTTCCCTATACCTTCCATTGAGCAAAAATGCTCAGAAGATAAATTTAATAAAACCAAAACACGCACACGTGAACACTCATAGGAAATAATTGCACAAGCGCTTTTAGGGCGATTTCTAAAATCGCCAGCGCTTTAAAAAAATTGGAAACGCTCATAGTGTGAACAAACCCAAAGAGTAGCTAAATTGAAATCATGCAACACATTTTATATTACAGAATTCATTTTCTGGGAATCTGGGGTAACCTCTCTCTCAAATGCAAATGGAAACCTCTTCTGGACCTTTGTAACTGAAATCTAAGCCCTGTTTACCGCCTCTTATCACTGCCAGAGAGTAGATTTCAGTTACTTGCCTCCCGTCACTCTCGCCACTCTGGCATCGCTGCAGTCCACTTGCTTAGCTGTCCTAATGAGAGTTGAGCACTGAAGGCCGGTCAGGAGTCGATTTCATTGGCACCTGACCCTGTGATCCCTGTGAGCCAACCACAGTTATCACCCCTTGAAACCGAGCAACCAAAAAGTCTCTGGTCCTCAAGGGGCCAGAGACAGCTGGTACTCAGTGGCGTAACAATAGGGGATGCAGAGGTTGTGACCGCACTGGGGCCCTTGAGCTAGAGGGGCCCACTAGGGGCCCTCCTTTATCCATCGTATTAGCTTTTGATTGGTGCTATGCTAATGATGAACACCTCTATATGTGCATTACATAGTGGTAAACCTCAATAAACTGTTTCTTTACTCTGATTACACCTCTCTGACACTGCAGCTGTCCTGGATAGATTTTGAGGCTCCATATAAATGGTGCCTGGGGCGCCATCTAAAACTCACACTGGGGCTCCAAGCTCCTTAGTTACACCACTGTTGGTACTGAAAGGGTTAAACAGGATGTCTACAGTATATCTATGCTGAAGATTTTAAGGACACATTCTGCCCTAAATGTGTAAGCATTTCTTTGTGACATACTGAAACTTAGCACCAATGTTGCTTTTCTGCATTCTTTCTTGAACTGTAGAAGACAAATATTTCTTTTTCACAAGCAAGAACAATTTCCAGTGCTGCCCCATCTGCCAATGCCCTTTACAGGACAATTATTCTCACAGGTAAATAAAGCAGAGGCAGCTTAAGCATAAAAACAACGTAACACGTAAAGTAGTTAACGCAGATCTGAAGTGATTTAAAAATGATAAGCCCTGTGCGCATATGGTGAGGTCTACGACTGATACGCACTGCTTTTGAAAAATCCCTGTAATTTTACACAGAACCAGGAAATTGCTGGATATGTGTAGCTAAAACCCTCTGGTTCTGGTAATTTGAAATCTGACCTGGGGGATCAAGTTAGAAAGTTGAAATTTAATAAGTATGTTTTCTAAACAACTGTGACAAGCAGGGCTTCGGTTTATTTTTAAAATTACTGCAGGCACGCTTTAATTATATACTGGTACACATGAAAAACGATTGCTTAAAAAGAGCATTATTATCAGTTGACTTAAAGTGTTGCTGGAGTGGGTCCATACTGATGAATGCAGTGTTATATCCTTTAACAGAAGTGTAAAATGAAGATGTTTCTTTTATTGTTTTATCATGATAACTTTCTCTTTCCTCTGCCACTGTGACAGGAAAGCTGCACTGAAACCAAACTACCAAAGTAGCTGATTGTGCAGTTTAGCTTAGCAGGGAATGGGATATGATTCTTAAATATCCAAGGCAAAGATGCACCTCCTGTATCCAGGCCTATGCACGGCATCACCACTTGTATCCCATCTTGAATAGCAAAGGCCTGGCCAGGGTTGGATTTACCATTAGGCACTGTAGGCCCATGCCTACAAGCACCTGACGATGAAAACGCATCTCACTCCCCTCCCCGAGCACCTTTCTCCCTCATTTCCTATGCATAAAAATGCAAATGAGAAGTTACTCACCCTGCTCAGTCAGAGGCACCTCTAGCTACTTAATACTGAGGTTCCTCTAGCTACCTAATACTTGGGGGCACCTCTAGTTACCTAATATTGATAAAATACTTCTGGCTGCCTGACACTAAGGGACACCTGTAGCTACCTATGATGGGCAAGGGAAGTAAGGGAGAAGTGACAGCTGGGCCGGCCAGCACAATTGTGGTGCAGTTTGGTGGGGGTTTGTAGGTTCATGGAGGATGAAGTCTAAGGTGCCAGGACATCTGTGCCTATAGGCTCCTGTGTGGTAAATCCAGGCCTGGGCCTGGTACAGATGCTGTCAGCCTCAGTTGCTCCTTTTCACCAAATTTGCTGACAACATTGGATGAGTGTGTACTTGGGCTATGCTATGCAGCACATGTCTGCTGTGCAAATGCAACCTCCTTAAAGTAAACATGTGATCAAGACAGCTCAAGCATTCATACTTACCTAGGGCATAATCCAACCCCCTGTAATCTGTGGGCTCCCTTAGTGTTCATCCGGTCCCCTCCATTCGCCCGCTGCCAGTCCCGATAGTCGGGGACTACTGCACATACTCTGCTTGGCTTTGCACCTTCTTGGCCACGCTCCTGTGGCCAGGAGCATTCTACGCCTGCCCTCTCAACTAAAGGTGGTAACTGCACACGTGCATAATGCTCCCAATCACGGGAGCATGACCAAGGAAGTGTTTGGACAGGGTAGCACATATACAGTAGTCCCTGACTGGCTCATGCTTACTCCCGGAGAATGAACAAGACTAGATGGACACTAAAAGCGCCAACAGACTACAGGGGACTGGAGGAAGCCCCATGTAAGTATAAACCCTTGTGTTGTCTTCGTCACAGGTTCTCTTTAACCTCTCCTTACCACTGCACCCAATGCTGGTGCTTTCATCACCTCTACCTTAGCCTGGCCCTGCAGCCAAGCTATTCCTTCCGGCTACCTACATAATCACGTATGATCCTCTTCCTCTTGTCAACTTGTATAGTACCTTTTTACATAATTTCAGTAGTGTTGGATTTAAAGACCGGCCTCAGTGGCTCAGCACAAGGAGGGAGCCTGAACATAAAATATAGTGGCTAATGCGCATGAAATCCAATCTGCATTCATAAAAGGTAGGCTGTAAAATTGAGCTGTTAATGGAATAGAGTAACTGTTATCCAATGGAAGGTAGCCCAGGAGAGCATGCTATGAAGTACAATATAAACCTGGACCAAGATTTCAGGCATTACATCTGCTCTTGGTGTTGCATAGAGGTCAGATGATTATTTATGTGCAGCCAGGAAGTATGGCTAAGACGTCCAACTGTAAACATATTATTTGTAGCTTTCATGTTACTGTCTGTATCAAAGGGATGAAAAGGTTATCATGGAAAAAATACAGCAAATAGGTTTTCATTAAACAATTCTGTTAGTGGATATAACAGTGGGTTCATCTCCATGTATTACTTTAAAGCCAGAAGCATTTTCAAGTAAAAATGTTGAGCAAAAAAAAGAAGGAACTGTATATATTTCAGACTTTACTATGCTTTTCTGTGTTTATACACTGATCAGTCACAACATTAAACCTCTGACAAGTAACATGAATCACAAGGGGAGGCTGCTTTACCAATGCACAGTAAAGGGGTGATCACCTGTGATTGCCTGCGTGTGAAAGTCCGGAAAGTTTTTGATATGCAAATGTTACAAATTTCAAAACCCAAGGTAAGCAACTAAAAGCACACCTTCATAGTACAGTCCAGTGGCGTAGCTAAGGAGCTGTGGGCCCCGATGCAAGTTTTACAATGGGTCCCCCAAGCACTCTATACATAACAATTGAAAAGGTGCACCAAAACCTGCCAATGGCAACCAAAGTGTGAGAGGTGCAAGAAGGGGATGGGGAATAGTTTGTTAAGGATTACTACTATTCAAAGTATCTATAGAAGTGATTATTATGAGCACAGTAGCAATAGAGAGCTAATACTGTAGTTAAGGGAGGGCCCTTTGGGGCCCCTCTGGCCCAAGGGCCCCGATGCGGTTGCAATCTCTGTAACCCCTTTTGCTACGCCCCTGGCACAGTCTAAGCCACTGCATTCAGGTTGCAGTCTCCCTACTGACAACGCAAGTGAAAATGCCTCTTCTTTCACCCTCTAATTCTTCTCTTTCTTTTACAGAGGCTAGATAGTGTACTGGTTAAGGCTTTTGCCCTCTGATACAGGAGACTCGGGTTCAAATCTTTTCTCTTCTTGTTCAGTAAGCCAGCACCTATTCAGTAGGAGACCTTGGGCAAGACTCCCTAACGCTGCTACTGACTATAGAGCACATCCTATTGGCTGCAGCTCTGGCGCTTTAGCCATTTGAGTCCGCCAGGAGAAAAGTGTGATATAAATGTTATTTGTCTTGTCTTCAGGGGCAGAATAGCAGCAGTGAAGCATTAAAAAAAGAGACTTGCGTCTTCAGGCTCCACCAGCGATCTATGGTTTCCAAGCGTCCCTGTCTCCATGACTACAGCACCCTCTCTCGTCCCGTTACAAGATGAGAGGGTGCTCTTATCATACAGATGGGGATGCCTGGAGAAGATAGATTGTCAGTGGAGCCTGAAGAGGTGAGTCATGGCTCTTATATGCTCCGCAACTGCTACTTTACATGTGAAGGAGTGAACTACATCTGGCTACTCGTACTGGGGGGGGTCCTTCTGTCACCTATAATTGGGGGGCTAAGTCTTGGTAATCCTAACATTTTGTATAGCGCTTTTCTCCTGCTGGCCTCTAAACGCTCAAGAGCTGCAGCCACTAGGATGAACCCTGGTCTCCCATGTCAAAGGCAGAGCCCTTAACCAGTACACTTTTCAGCCACAGCATAACTATACAAAGGAGGCTACCTCTGACTACTTATACTCGGGGGGAAAGTGAACTACAACTGGCTACCCGTGGGGAAGTCCTTCTGGCTACCTATACTTGGGGGAGGGGCTAATTCTGGGAGCCTGTACAGAGGAGGCTACCTCTGACTACCTATACTCAGGGGGGCGGGGGGGCGTTATAACAACAAATATCACAAGTAACACAATGTATACACCCATTTATCCTATTTGTTATAAAATGAGGTAAAATGTCTGCAGATTTTTCCATTTTGTAGACATGTTGATAGGGACAAAACTGCAGTGCAGAAAGTGGAAATTTGAATGGCACTTCAAATGATCATATGAAGTAATTTGTACACTGAATGAGGTTATACAACTTGTCATTACCATGTACGTCAGCAGCTTAAACAAAACTGAGCGTACTCTATTTTGAATGAAGCCACATAAGTTGTTTGCCATGCAGTGCATTGTTTGTGTGGCCATTTTGCTGGTTTATGAGAGGATAACATATTGTCAGGCGCAGCTTAGGTTTTGTGTCTTGTATAGCTCTGATAAATGTGTTGTCCTGTTTCTGAAACATAGTACTGTATTGTGCAGATGATGTGGATGTTCACTATCCTAATCTAGGATGTACACCAGATTAGTCTAATGCTCAATAAGCAGTGGTTTGCTCCAGTACTGTCACAATCATTGAACTGGAAAAGGGATCCTACGGATCCCCTACAAACTCACTAAATGTTTTCTCCACTCTACATATGGAGAATCTGCACACTCACCCATAGCATGGGCTCTGCTCACCCTACCTAGTGGTGATCTATTCCTCAGCGAAATCCACAGTTTTAATGTCTTTGACATACTCTAATATCGCTGCTATTACCCAGGGATGATTTAGAGAAGTCAATTTACATAAACAATGGGCCATATGCAACTAATTTTTTCTTCTGCGTTTTCTCCTAGTAGACAAATTTTCATCTTCGATTTAGAATAAGTTTGCAGCACTTTGCAATGGAAAAAGTACCAAAAAGTAGTAGAAAAAGTACTATCAAAATTATTTTGAGTACTTTTTTTTGCTTGCTGGTGGTTTAAAAGGCATTTTATCAACAAAGTTGTAAATATCACCTAGGAGAAAACTCAGGACAAAAAAAATTTGATTGCATACGGGCTAATGTTTTGTTGTAGATGTGAGAAAAAACGAATGCATACATTGGGAGAACATCCACTTTTCAAGCCCTGACAGATTCAAACTTGGGACTGTAAGGCTGCAATGTGGGAGTTCTAGCTGCTTAGCCACCTTACTGCCCCAAAATTGTGACATTTGTGTGACCGTTTTGCTTATGTTATAGTAAATAGACTAATTTACAGTATCCCTGCACTGGCCACACAGACTCACAGAATGATAGAACCACCACCATATTGTAACGATCTGCTAGTGTGTGGGAACACTAGCAGACAGACAATTATCAGACGTGTCTTACAGACAGTGTCAGTAGAAGGCAGTACTAACACTGAGTACAGATCAAGAGAATGGTCAAACAAATCAGGTCGGCAACAGATCAGATTGGCAAAGGTACAGAATCAGCAGGCAAAATCTAAGTAAGTAATCAGGCAGAGGTCGGGAACAGATCAGATTGGCAGAGGTACAGAATCGGTAGGCAAAGAGAAGTCAGAGAAACAGGCAGAATTCAAACACAGTATAATCAATATATAATAAGCTGAACTAGTATGGAATCCCCAGGGTCCTGCCGGTTCAAGCCACACACGGACTGACTAATTCTAAAGGTACTCATAGTACTTTGGGCCCCTTAGCGCACCTAGGCTGCAAAATAGTGTCACATGTGGTATCACCGTATTCAGGAGAAGTAGTATAATGTGTTTTGGGGTGTATTTTTACACATACCCATGCTGGGTGGGAGAAATCTCTCTGTAAATGGACAATTGTGTGAAAAAAAAATCTCATTTACAGAGATATTTCTCCCACCCAGCATGGGTATGTGTAAAAATACACCCCAAAACACATTATACCACTTCTCCTGAGTACGGCGATACCACATGTGTGACACTTTTTTGCAGCCTAGGTGCGCCAAGGGGCCCAACATATAACCGCAAGTTAGTGGAAAATGACACTTTGTGAACCAAAAAAACAATAAAAATCAATTTCCGCTAACTTTAGACAAAAAATAAAATCTTCTATGAACTCACCATACTCTTAACGGAATACCTGGGGGTGTCGTCTTCCTAAAATGGGGTCACTTGTGGGGTTCCTATACAGTCCTGGCATTTTAGGGTCCCTAAACCATGAGGAGTAGTCTGGAAATCAAATGCCTCAAAATGACCTGTGAAATCCTAAAGGTACTCATAGGACTTTGGGCCCCTTAGCGCACCTAGGCTGCAAAAAAGTCTCACAGATGTGGTATCGCCCTACTCAGGAGAAGTAGTATAATGTGTTTTGGGGTGTATTTTTACACATACCCAGTATTTTTTTGCAGCCTAGGTGCGCTAAGGGGCCCAAAGTCCTATGAGCACCTTTAGGCTTTACAGAGGGTGCTTACAATTTACCACCCCCCAAAATGCCAGGACAGTAAACACACCCCACAAATGACCCCATTTTGGAAAGTAGACACCCCAAAGTATTCAGAGAGGGGCATGGTGAGTCCATGGCAGATTTTATTTTTTGTTTGTCACGTTAGCAGAAATGGAAACTTTTTTTTTTTTGTCACAAAGTGTCATTTTCCGCTAACTTGTGACAAAAAAATAAAATCTTCTATGAACTCACCATGCCTCTTAGTGAATACTTTGGGATGTCTTCTTAAAATGGGGTCATTTGGGGGGTATTTATACTATCCTGGAATCCTAGCATCTCATGAAACATGACAGGTGCTTCAAATTGGGGAAATTCACTTTTTGCACCATAGTGTGTAAACGCTATAACTTTTACCCAAACAAAAAAAAAAATCCAATAAGTGTCTATTTATTGATCAAAGACATGTAGCACAATAAATTTAGACAAAAATGTATATAGAAATTTTACTTTTATTTGAAAAATGTCAGCACAGAAAGTTAAAAAAAAAAATCATTTTTTGACAAAATTCATGTCTTTTTTGATGAACATAATAAAAACTAAAAATCACAGCAGCAATCAAATAGCACCAAAAGAAAGCTGTATTAGTGACAAGAAAAGGAGGTAAAATTCATTTAGATAGTAGGTTGTATGACCGAGCAATAAACCGTTACAGCTGCAGTGGTCTGAATGGAAAAAAAGGTGTTTTAAGACTGCAGTCCTTAAGTGGTTAAAAACCTTTTTCTGCTGATTGTGATTTGGTGTGAGGGTTGCAGTAGGTTTGCCCAGAATGGGGCACATACCGTAAATATCTGATGGCAGCCCTGGTTAGTGGGGTGGAGACACTGGGGAAATAGACGAAGGGGTTAGCAGATGAGGCAATGAGCTTCAAATTAAATGAACGTACAGTAAGCTATTCTCCATGTAAAATCCAGTCATTATTTCTAATGTCATGAAAACATTCACTTATTGGACAAGGAATCTGTTAACAACATAAACATCCACTGACATCAACACAATACTTAAAAAATAAAGTCAATATTAGAACAAGGAAATTTTTAGTGGGACTGCATAGGAGAAGCAATCAATGACGGCTGTTAAAATGATAAACAACTTCAAAAGCATGATGACACATTAATTAGAATTCTGTAGGATATATTTTGCTGCACCTACTATTGTCTTTAGAAAAATGATAATTTTTGAATGTTTTATTGCTAGGGATAGACATTTTATTCCAAGAGATGACCCTCATGCTCATATAACTACTGTGTCAACTGCAGTGTCTAGTCATATTCCCAAGTGCAGCAGCAGAAGACATTTAAGGCCTAAGGGGGATTATAATATTTTAGATTGTTTCACTTTCAGAGAATGAATCTTGGCCTAAGAATTGAATATTACGGTGGCGTAGTGTTTAGCGCTCTTGCCTTGCAGCGCCGGGTCCCCAGTTCAAATCCCAGCCCGGCCAACATCTGCAAGGAGTTTGTATGTTCTCCCCGTGTCTGTGTGGGTTTCCTCCGGGCACTCCGATTTCCTCCCACACCCCAAAAACATATAGATAAGTTAATTGGCTTCCCCCTAAATTGTCCCTAGACTACGGTACATACACTACACAATATAGGCATATGACTATGGTAGGGACTAGATTGTGAGCTCCTACAAGGGACAGTTAGTGACAAGACTATATATACTCTGTACAACGCTGCGGCGCTAATACAAATAATAATAATATTGAATGAAACATAGAGGAACCTCCCCATCTACCTTCAATATCTGTGCTAAATGTTTACTCCAGTTTTCTCCACTTGTTGTGGCAAAGCCCCCTCCAGCAAACCCACCTTTCTCAACTTGTTTTGGCAATACCGCCCCTGACCCCCACCCCAGCAGACTTTTGGAAACAAGTAGTTAACTTCCTTCATGATGTCATGGGTTTCCCTGTGTCTTTAGATTTTAAAATCTATATTTAACATATATTTGAAGAAGATACCCCTAAGCATGACAATTGACAAAACATTAATGGTTGAGACACTCTTTGCTGCCAAGCAGTGTATAGCTTTTCGCTGGTTATCTCCAGTTAGCCCCTCCTCTGATGACTGAAAATCTAAAATAAAAGCCACTTTACCCTTTAAACATTTGGTATACAAGCATACGGTTTCCCCCGAAATATTTTCTTGTGTCCAGGGACAGGTGGATTACTAATCTGAATATTTAGTGACTTACTTTTGAACCTTTTCATTTTCTACCTGTATTACTAAATTTATATACTCTTTTCTTCTCCTCAACTTTGAATACGTGATGACCTTGATTAAGGCTATGTATTGTACAATTACCATGTACTTTGCACTGATACAACAGTTTACTTTTACACTGTCTTTCTCTGCTGTAATATTTTACTGCTCAAATTAACCTTTGGTTAACTAAAAAAAAAACACAACATAAAACATAGAGGAACCATTAATTAATAAGATTATAAAAAATTATCATATTTTCCTATTTCTTAGGATAGAAGAACAGTTAATCAACTACCCAGTCCATTGAGATAGTCACACACCTCAAGGGAACAGCTGCTGGACCACTTCAGCCAATTGGTATTCTCAAGGAAGGTTCAGACACTGTAAATCAGGACCCATCCATTCATTGTTTCATGACAACATCAACAGCATCTGATTGTTTCTGGGCCATACAGGGTCACCTTAGTCAATATTGTATTTTGTCATTTGTCCTAAAAAATGGAACTCTGCATGGCCCTAAAATGATTGTCAAGATGGTGTTGACGTTGTGATGGAATAATAAACAGATGGCCCTTGATTTCAGTGTGTGCACCTTCTTTGAGGAGAAAAATTAACCAACCAGTACAACATGTTGACAAAGTGATTCTCTGGACCTGGGAACCCAAAGAAACTGTTTGTTACAGTACTAGTGTTGTAGTTTATTAAGTTGTAGTGGATATTATTATTATTTATTTATCACAAACAACTTCTGTGACTCTATACAATAGATGTTACATACAGATGTTACACATTGATGACACAGAAAATTGATGAACACAAAATCAAATTGGCTTATGGAATATACATAGAGGGAAAATATGTTCATTCATTCATTACACATAAGTAAGGAAATATTAGGAGAGACCCTTAACCTATCAAGCATAGAAGCTAATGGGGTGAAGAAATAAAAGCAACGGGTGAAGGAAGTGGGGAAAAATGGTGATAATGTGGCAGTTGATGACCGGTTAGATAGAGTGGTGTTCCCCACACTGTCCTCAAGGCCCACCAACACTGCATTTTTTTTCAGGAAATCACACATATTCACAGGTGGGGTAATTAGTGTCTCAGCAGTGCTGATTAACTGCCTTTGTGGATTTCTACAAAACATGAATTGTGAGTGGGCATTAAGGATGGGTTGGAGAATACTGGGCTTGAGTATCCTGGTTAAGGATTCTTCATTCTTCAAGAGGCAAGATTTCAGGTTGCAGTTGAAGTTAGTAAGGGCGGGTGGGTTCCGAACATATACTGCAGACGCGGATGATGAGAAATGGTTGATAGTGGATGACAAGTAGTGGCAGCCGGTGGGTGATGAGTAGTAGCAGATTGTAGATAATGAGTAGTGGCAGATATTGGATGACAAGTAGCTACCGTAAAGGATGTGTCATGCTTGGGGGGTATACTTTCAGCGTGTGTCAGCGTGTGTGCTCAAGACTATGTAGCTGGGTAATGGAAGAGGCTTCACAGGTGGCCACAGGAGTAATGAACAATGAAGCAAGATTGCCCAGAGTAACTGCAGCTCTGGGCCGCCTATCACGCTAGATGCTATGTGATACAAGACACAACAGACGTAGTCGGTAACAGGTTTGGGTCATACACGATAGATCTGGCAGTGGTACAGTGGACTAGACAGAATCAGAGTTGGTAATAGGCTTAGGTCATACACGCTGCGGTACAAAGGACTAGACGAGAGAATGGTCAGTAAAGCTAAGGTCATATCTAATTCAGTCTGGCAGTCGCATTGCAATACATTAATTGAGTAATGAAAGTTGCATTAATATACAATGGCTGCTTAGTGCAACGCCACACTAATCCTCAGGCTGAGTAACAAGACAAACAACAGACAGACAGACGGAACGCTTTGCCAATCTAGTCGCTGTCCCAATGACGGCAAACATTCAGACAAGACAAACCGCTAGGAGCGTAACTAATGGCAACCGCTGCAACAGTTACGTCCTCAGGAACAAGGCAAGAAGGATAACTACCAGTCATCAGCATGGTGAAAGCAGTCTCCAATTAGCAGGATAGTGGACTTCAATGACCCACCGCGGGTTCAGCAAACATCCAGCAGGCATGGAAATACAAAGCAAGGCAATCGCAATACTTTCACAGCATGGCCCCAGCAACAACTCAGGAAGCTGTACGCTATGTCTGGCGGTGTCTGAAATGGGAGGCAGACTTTTATGTGGACATCAGCCAATGGATGCAGGCATGCAAATTCCCACACAGCTGAATGGTAATCACTCAATCCTGAGCTAGCTTGACCACAAGCTGCCAGCCGACTGTGAAAAAGGAATCTCATAACAAATACATGCAATATTATATACATGTAGGAAATCCAGGGCTATCTGGCTGCAGTTCAACTGCAGCAAGCAATAGGAGGAATCCTGACAGCATCCCAAACTGCTCTGAACTGCAGAGTGATTTCAAATGACAATGAGACTTATTGCGAATGCGCAACCGAATGTAAGCAGATAAGTCAGAACTGCCCGGTTGCAGTGGACAGAACATGCTACAGGAGAGATCCTTACAGGGTGATGAGTGGTGGATAGGACATGATTACAAGTAAAAGGAACCTGTGTGTGGTTGGCACTGCGTGTAATTTCCATCTCTGGAGGCAGGGATGAGCTTCCGAATTCCGCGGAAGTGAAATTTTCGAAATTCCGACGGAATTGGGGTTCCCGCATCGGAACACGGAACACGGTAAATGGCAAGCGGTAATCGGACTATGCGGAATACCGTCAATTCCAAATCGGATTTTTTTGACCAATCAGGAGATGCAGAATTATTTGACCAATCATTAACAGCGGAAGGTTACCGCGCTAAAAATAACGTTTTTCACATGCGGATTTTACTGATCACCGTATAAATATGCGGAAATCCACAAAAAAATTCGGAAAGTGTTATTTAAACGGAAACATACTGTCCAATAGTATTCTTCATAAATTCACACCAATCAAAGTCCCTAGCAACCAGATCCTAGCTACCTATCAGAGTCTATCCCACCCCTCTTGTATATAAGACAGACTGATCCTCATGTCTTGCGTGGGTTTCAGTTAGTGGAGTTTTGTCACAGAGAGAGCTGTAGTTATTTTGTTCTGCTGTGTTCTGCTTATGTGACATTTCTGTGTGAATAAAAAAGAATATAGTGAGTGAGAGTAGTTAATAGATAGCTTGTAGTGAGAGACAGATTGTAGTGTGATATAGTAGACAGTGTAAGAGTAGTTTGAAGTTATAAGATAGCTTGTAGTACTAGTGAGTGAGAGACAGATTGTAGTGTGATAGATACAGTAGTGAGAGTAGTTTGAAATTAGTAGATAGCTTGTACTAGTGAATAACACAACATACAGAGCCATATTATCAAACAGATATCGGGCAAACAAACTATATGATTAGAGAAAAACAGAGCCCATCTGTATAATGACATAGAATATATCATAGAAAAGTTGTAAACCTGCTAGTGCAGATAAAAAATCATCAATGATGCTTGTTAGGCATCAAGGAGTGAAATAAATTAAATAAACAAGGTGAACCCCAGGAAAAAAACGGGGACAAAAACCATTCCATTGTTGCCCTGGCTTTATGTTTAGGGTTGTTGTCCTGCTGGAAGGTGAACCTCCACCCCAGTTTCAAGTCTTTTGCAGACTCCAAGAGGCTTTCTTCTAAGATTGCCCTGTATTTGGCTCCATCCATCTTCCCATCAACTCTGACCAGCTTCCCTGTCCCTGCTGAAGAGAAGCACCCCCAGAGCATGATGCTGCCACCACCCTATTTGACAGTGGGGATGGTGTGTTCAGAGTGATGTGCAGTGTTAGTTTTACGCCACACATAGTGTTTTACATTTTGTCCAAAAAGTTCCATTTTGGTCTCATCTGACCAGAGCACCTTCTTCCACATGTTTGCTGTGTCCCCCACATGGCTTGTGGCAAACTGCAAACGGGACTTCTTATGTTTTTCTGTTACAATGGCTTTCTTCTTGCCACTCTTCCATTAAGGCCAACTTTGTGCAGTGCACAGCTAATAGTTGTCCTATGGACAGATTCCCCCACCTGAGCTGTAGATCTCTGCAGCTCATCCTAATGTCACCATGGGCCTCTTGACTGCATTTTTGATCAGCGCTCTCCTTGTTCGGCCTGTGAGTTTAGGTGGACGACCTTGTCTTGGTAGGTTTACAGTTGTGCCATACTCCTTCCATTTCTGAATGATCGCTTGAACAGTGCTCCGTGGGCTTTGGAAATCTTTTTGTAGCCTAAACCTGCTTTAAATTTCTCAATAACTTTATCCCTGACCTGTCTGGTGTGTTATTTGGACTTCATGGTGTTGTTGCTCCCAATATTCTCTTAGACAACCTCTGAGGCCGTCACAGAGCAGCTGTATTTGTACTGACATTAGATTGCACACAGGTGCACTCTATGTAGTCATCAACACTCATCAGGCAATAGGCTTGATTCACAAAGCGGTGCTAACCCAGTTAGAGACTTTAGGCGTGATAACCATTGCACCACGCTGGTGAAAAGCCAGTTTAGGCGTGATAAGTTTAGGCGTGATAAGTTTAGATAAGTTTAGATCGCATGCAAAGTCCAGCACGCAAAGCAGCGCCATTAAACTCTATGCGAAGTGCACCAGACTTTGCTAGCGCAAAACTTTTAATCAGCTGTGCACTGCGGTGCTAACCCAGTTGGTGCTATAGTTATCACGTCTAAACTTATCACACCTAAACTTATCACGCCTAAACTTATCACACCTAAACTTATCACGCGTAAACTGAGTTTAGGCGTTATAAACGGCTTTTCACCAGCGTGCTAACTGTTAGCACCGCTTTGTGAATCAAGCCCAATGTCTATGGGCAACTGACTGCACTCAGACCAAAGGGGGCTGAATAATTACGCACACCCCACTTTGCAGTTATTTATTTGTAAAAAATGTTTGGAATCATGTATGATTTTCATTCCACTTCTCATGTGTACACCACTTTGTATTGGTCTTTCACGTGAAATTCCAATAAAATTGATTCATGTTTGTGGCAGTAATGTGACAAAATTTGGAAAACTTCAAGGGGGCCAAATACTTTTGCAAGCCACTGTAGCTTGTACTAGTGAGTGAGAGACAGATTCTAGTGTGATTGGGAGAGATAGTTTGTTGTATATTAGTGTGATAGAGGAGGTACATTAATTCAAGTGTAGTGTGAGTGTAGTACTAGTGAGACATATCTGTCAGATTGTAGTGTGCAAGAGAGTTTGATTTAGCTAGGAGAGTAAAATTCATTAAAGTAGTGAGTGTTAGAATGTAGTGTTAGAAAGGGATTGCTGTAGTGTGTCACAGAGAGAGAGAGAGAGAGAGAGAGAGAGAGTAGTGTAGTGTAGTGTAGTGTCGGGTTTTTTTCATCTTTCCTGATTATCCTTCATTTCTTTTTTGATTTTGTTTTGCTATAATTTTTTTTTGCTATTTGAATTTTATTTTGATTCAATTTTATTTATTTTTTGATATCTGTTTGGGTATTTAACATTAATATAGTTTCTCATTTTATTTAGTTTTAGATTTTTTTTTTCTTTTACTTTTTGTTTCATATTTATTTTTATTTACAGTTTGATTTTTTTTTACTTTAGAAAAAAAAAAAGTAAGATACACTTAGTTCTTTTGCCCCAAAAACTTTTTAGTGATTTTTTTTATCACTGTTCAGTGTTACAGACTTTTTTGTGTTTGTAAGCCCCTAAGTCCCTTTTCCTCAAATAAAGGTTTTAATTCCATTTGTGTCCCCCTACATAAAATATATTTAAAAAAATGAGGCACAGCTGTGGCAGTTTCAGCAGCAGGAGTGATGGTAGACGAGGGGGGTCCTTTTCTGGAAGCCAGCAGCAGGTAGGGCCCACCCCATCATTACATCTACCTGAAGAAACTGATCAGGTGGAGGTTGTCCCTGGTAGCAGCAGGGGAACTCCCCTGATCAGTAATATTTTCCGAACCACTGGGCACCGCATCATTGGCAAGCAGCAGGCGGCCTCAGTGGTTGCATAGATTGGTGTGGAACCCTCCACGCAATCCGAAGAACTAGTGTGTAGCGACAGCAGTACCACTAGTGATTTTACTTGCAGGGAAGACTCTGTGACAGCTGGTCATGTTGCAGAGTCTGGCTTCTCCCCAGATCTTGTGGAGGATGAGGAGGAAAACATGGCACAAATGTGGGATGAAGACCTGGAGGAGACCATGGGACCAAACTCGCAAAACTTGGTGGAGGCTGTGGTGAAGGAAGTTGCTCCTGTTTTTCTTCATCCAGTCTTCCACCAGGAGTCCGAATTGGAGTTTGTGTCCCAGGCCCCCAACAAGAAATCCGTCCTCCGCAGTCGACCTCAGAGGTGTTTCAAGGCCAGGTAGAGGGCCTATCATTGGATGCACCTCTTTTGTCATGGCCCCAGTTCGACGTGGAGGACGATTTGTCTTGTGAAGATGATGACGTGGGCGACCGAACATGGACGCCAACTGGTTCACCTACAGGCAGCAGTGACGTTGAACCAGTTAGGCGTCCATCGTTCAGGAGGGTGCATCAGGTGGAGTCAAGGGAGGGCATGGACTCCACTGGTGGTATGGTAGGCAAACATAGCAGTAGCTTGGCCAGCAGCCTGCATCAGCCACATCATCTGTGAACACCCAGTCCCATGCTGGTCAGCGACCTGCTAACAGCAAGAGTGGGTCGCGGTCCTCCCGAGCATGGGACTACTTCACTGTGCACTCGTAGAATAAGTAACATGCGGTCTGTAACGTCTGCAGTGTATTGGGGAGCAGAGGGAATGAGTCAACCAGGTTTCGAACATCTGGATTGCGTTCCCACCTGAAAACCAGTCATATGGTGCAGTGGGACTTAATTAATCAAGGAAACAAGGCTAAAGGCAGCAGTGCACAGAGGGCAGCAGGAGGAGAAGCAACAGTTACTCTCAGCCATGGCTATTCCCTCTGCACGCCAGGCTGGTGGCGGCAACCAGACCTTGGTGGTGTCCACCTCATCATCTACATCACCAGCTGTCTCCTCCCCACAATACTTTGCCGCCCAGCACCAGGCCTCTCTCCCTGAAATGATTTCACGGAAGAGGCCTCTCCCCCCTAATGACCCAACAGTGCTCTGCAATAATGGGCTTTTGGCAAAGTTGTTGGGCCAACAGCTCCTGCCCTATCAGTTGGTGGAAAGTGCCCCCTTCCGCCAACTCATGAGCTGTTTGACTCTACAACCATTACTTTTCTAGGGTTGCTATCCCTGCCCTACACCGGGATGTAGCTGAGTGTGTATCCCTGTCGTTAGACCATGTGGTTTGTGGAAGGGTGCACCACACTACTGATGCCTGGACCAGCAGGCATGGGCAGGGATGATATTTGACGTTTACAGCTCACTGGGTCACCCTCCATGGGGCTGGGGAGGGTGTGAGCTGTGGTGCGGTATTAGGTCTGGTGGTGCCGCCCCAGGGGTTCAAGGGAAGGCCCGTCTCCCTCCCTTCTGCCACCTCCTCTGCCTCCCAGCAAGCGGCCACGCTCTTACGCTAGCCTTCAGCACCAACGTTGTCAAGCTGTGCTGAGGATGGAGCCTCTGGGACACAGGAGTCTCACTGGAGCTGTTATCCTGTCTGCCTTACAGGAGCAGATCCAGGAGTGGCTGACCATCCAAGATCTGTGGACAGGTAATGTGGTGTCAGACAATGGCACATTCTGGTGGCTACACACACGTGCCTTGCCTTGCCCACGTCCTCAACCTCATTGTCCAGAGGTTCCTGCGAACCTATGAGGGTTTGAGTGACGTGGTGCTTTTGGCACGTAAAGTGTGTAGCCACATAAGATGCTCCGCAACCGTGTCCTCAGCCAAACTGCAGCGCATCCACAGCTTGCCGCAGCACAAGCTGATTGTTGACTGCCAGACGCGGTGGAACTCCTCCCTCTACATGTTGAAAAGGTTGTCGGAGCAAAAAATGGCGGTCATACATTACCTGTCCACAGCGGCCTCCTCTCATGCGTCAAAAACGCCACCGGAGAATCTTACTGGGGACCAGTGGCGGCAGATCGGTCAGGTCTGCAAAGTTTTGGCACCCTTCGATCAGGCTACCAAGGTGGTCAGCGGGGAGCACTGCAACATTTCCCAAGTGCTCCCCCTTGTGTTCATGCTGGACAGGACACTGGGCCACCTGATCGAATTAGCGGAGGAAGACCATGCTGGGGCCACCGGGGGAGAGCCCCAGGATGCTCAGGCCCAGGAGGAGGTGGTTGGAGAGTGAGGGCCTGAGCAGGGGGGAGGGAAAATTGACCAGGGTGGGACGACCTTGATGAGCAGCAGGAGCATGAAGCTGAAAATGCCCTCATCGACAGCCAGGAATAGGTGGACAGCAGGCATCTCTTCCCCATGGCTGCACAGATGCTCCTCTGCCTCAGGAAGGACCCCCGGATCATTAGACTTAAAGTGAGGGATGATCTGTGGGTGGCCACCATTTTGGACCCACGCTGCAAGGGGAAACTGGGGGAGTTAATTGGAACTGCCCATCAGTTGACCTCCCGGATGATGAAGATCTGGCAGGATCTGATCAAGGGAGTGGAGCAGGTCTTTCCACCCCCTGAAACCCCGGTTTCCCATGCTGAGCCAGCTAGTCACAGCCAACAGAGGTCTGGTGGTGGTACAAGCAGCAACCCCACCTGACCTGTCAATCTGCTGGCTGTGATGAGGAGATTTTACAAGCCCTATTCACCCAATACTTCCACCAGCAGCACCATCGGCAGCAGTAATCACCACCAATGGCTGGTCCGCATGGTGAGTGACTACTTGGGGTCAGCCAGTGCTGATGACCCCATGAAGAATTGGGTGAAGAAGCTGGACACCTGGCCTGAACTCGCTCAGTACGCACTGGAGGTTCTGTCATGCCCTGCCTCCAGTGTGCTTTTTGAGCGGGTTTTTAAAGCAGGTGGGGTGGTCACTGACAACGGGACCCGTCTGTCCACTGAAAATGTAGAGACTTATGGCCCGTACACACGCCTGACTGCAGGCAACGACAGGTCTGTCGTCACCTCCCGCTGGGCGGGCGTTCCAGCGACAGTCCGGCGTGTGTACAGTCTGTCTGCAGACTGATAAGGCTGTTTCTGAGCGATCCGCCCGGCGGATCGCTCAGAAACAGCCTTATCAGTCCGCCGACAGACTGTACACACGCCGGACTGTCTGCTGAAAACCCGCCCAGCGGGAGGTGACGACGGATCCGTCGTTGCCTGCAGTCAGGTGTGTGTACGGGCCTTTACATTCATTAAAATGAGTCCTGGATCAGTGACCTTTTCAAAGCCCTTGTCACTGATTCAAATTTACCAGGATTTTTTTTTTTCAGCAAATTTATCATCTGTTGCTGCATTTATTTAAAAAAAATTTAATAACTCTGTGTGGTGTCCGGGTTGAAAAATGTGATGTCCGAGTTGTGGTAAGGGCCCAACTGTGGCTTCACGAACGCTGCCTGGAACCTCTGTATTTTCAAAAATTCATGAAAAAGAAAAAAAAAAAGATAACTGCTGGGGTGCCACAACACACACATTTGGCTGCCAAAAATTTTAATCCCTCTGCTGCCACAAACATTTTTTAATAAAATTACCACCGTGCTACCACCGTGAGGTGCCATGGTCTGCTACTACTATATTGTCTGCTGCTGCATTTATTAAAAAAAAAAATCATAACTCTGTGTGGTGTCCAGGTTGAAACATGTGATGTTCGAGTTGTGGCGAGGGCCCAACTGCAGCTTCACGACCGCTGCCTGGAACCTCTGTATTTTCAAAAATAAAAAAAAAAAATATAACTGCTGGGGCACCACAACACATACTTGGCTGCCAAAAATTGTAATCCTTCTGCTGCCACAAATTTGTTTTAATAAAAATTACTGCTGTGGTGCCACCGTGAGGTGCCATGGTCTGCTCCTACCACTATACTGCCCCCCCCCCCCCAAAAAAAAAATTCTGCTGCCGTTAACTCAGCTACCTGCCGTTATACTCTTCAGCCCAGGTCTCTCGGGGGCGGAGGTCTGGGTACTTTGCTGCCGTTTCTTGCTGCCTCGAAAAAAAAACAGACTTCTGCTGCTGCCAACTCAGCTACCTGCCGTTATACTCTTCAGCCCAGGTCTCTCAGGGGCGGAGGTCTGGGTACTTTGCTGCCGTTTCTTGCTGCCTCGAAAAAAAAAACCAGACTTCTGCTGCTGCCAACTCAGCTACCTGTCATTATACTCTTCAGCCCAGGTCTCTAGGGGGCGGACTACACTTTATAGAGAATTTATGTGTGCATCAAACCAAGTAACACCTGACAAATCTGGCTTTGCAAATTTGGCCCAATTGGCTATTCACGAGACATAGCTCATGCAAATATGCATTTGCTTTCGCATGCCAAAGTTTGCAGGGTTAAAACCAATACCGCAAAGCGGTTGCCCTGCGGGAATTAGTTCATGCTACATTAGCACTATCCAGGAGCGCCACGCGGAGTCTTCCCAATGCCCCCATACAACCAGGGTGCTGTGGGGCCCCAAGCTCTCTCACTGCCTGGAAACCACAGTGGCATCCCGGAGGGGGAGGCTGGGAGGTGCAGGCGACCCCCCCAAGCGTGGCCAGCGCCGGGAAGAGCTGCCCGCACCTGCCTCCCAAAATTTAAAAACAGGCACTTACCTTAACGCCCACTGCGTTCTGCTACATGAGCACGACCTGGGAGCGGACACATGAGAAAGAAGTGAAGCATGGGCCACTCCAAGCTTTGGAGCTCAGAGCTGGCTTTCACACAACACTCCAGGGAAGGGGGGGGGGCGCAGACAGCTCGCTCCAGGGCTCTCACCTCCTGGAACAAGCCATCCACCACCCGCCTCCCAAGGGGGATAGAAATGAAACACTACACTTTATACAGAATTTATGTGTGCATCAAACCAAGTAACACCTGACAAATCTGGCTTTGCAAATTTGGCCTAATTGGCTATTCACGAGACATAGCTCATGCAAATATGCATTTGCTTTTGCATGCCAAAGTTTGCAGGGTTAAAACAAATACCGCAAAGCGGTGGGAATTAGTTCATGCTACATTAACACTATCCAGGAGCGCCACGGGGAGGCTTTCCAATGCCCCGATACAACCGGGGTGCCATGGGGCCCCAAGCTCTCTCACTAGGGGGCGGAGGCCTGGGTACTCTGCTGCCGTTTCCTGCTGCCTCAAAAACCCCAAAAATACTTCTGCTGCTGCCAACTCAGCTACCTGCCGTTATACTCTTCAGCCCAGGTCTCTAGGGGACGGAGGCCTGGGTACCCTGCTGCCGTTTCCTGCTGCCTCGAAAGAAAAAATACTTCTGCTGCTGCCAACTCAGCTACCTGCCGTAATACTCTTCAGCCTAGGTCTCTAGGGGGCGGAGGCCTGTGTACTCTGCTGCCGTCTCCTGTTGCCTCAAAAAAAAAAAACATACTTCTGCAAACGGGCCGGTCTGAGTATTTCACAATCTGCTCAGTTATTGGGATTTTCACGCACAACCATGTCTAGGGTTTAGAAAGAATGGTGTGAAAAGGGAAAAACATCCAATATGCGGAAGTCCTGTGGGCGAAAATGCTTCGTTGATGCAATAGGTCAGAGGAGAATGAGCCGACTGATTTAAGCTGATAGAAGGGAAACGTTGACTGAAATATCCACTCGTTACAACTGAGGTATGCAGCAAAGCATTTGTGAAGCCACAACATGCACAACCTTGAGGCAGATGGGATACAACAGCAGAAGACCCCACCTGGTACCACTCATCTCCACTACAAAAAAGGAAAAAGAAGCTACAATTTGCACGAGCTCACCAAAATTAGGCAGTTGAAAACTGGAAAAATGTTGCCTGGTCTGATGAATCTCGATAGTCAGAACTTGGCGTAAACAGAATCAGAACATGGATCTATCATGCCTTGTTACCACTGTGCAGGCGAGTGGTGGTGGTGGTGTAATGGTGTCAGCAATGTTTTCTTGGCACACTTTAGGCCCATTAGTGCCAACTGGGCATAGTTTACATGCCACGGGCTACCTGAGCATTGTTTCTAACCATGTCCATTCCTTCATGGCCACCATGTACCCATCCTCTGATGGCTACTTCCAGCAGGATAATGCACCGTGTCACAAAGCCTGAATCATTTCAAATTGGTTTCTTGAACATGACAATGAGTTAAATCCATTAAAATGGCCCCCACAGTCACCAGATCTCAACCCAATACAGCATCTTTGGGATGCGATGGAACGGGAGCTTCGTGCCCTGGATGTGCATCCCACAAGTCTCCATCAACTGCAAGATGCTATCCTAGCAATATGGGCCAACATTTCTATAGAATGCTTTCAGCACCTTGTTGAATCAATGCCATGTAGAATTGAGGCAGTTCTGAAGGCAAAAGGGGGTCAAACACCATATTAGTATGGTGTTCCTAATAATCCTTTAGGTGAGTGTAGCTCTTAATTTTACACAGCCAGACCAACCCTACATGTAGGTAGCTTGTTTCGGACTATTGGTCCTCATCATCATCAGTACATGGCAGGGATTAATATGTCGATATGAGGTAGGGCTTGGACCAGTACAACAGAGTAACCAAACAGATCGAGGTTGACCCAAACCATTAGACATGTATAGAGAGAAATAAGACATGGTGAGAATAGTCAGAGTCAGAGTCAACCAACAGACCAACTCCAAAGAACTACATCATCTTGGAGAATCAGGACCACATTATATCCTTCTTTTCCCTGCAATCTGTGCAAAATATTCGTGGAACTGCTCTGCCTCTTCCCTGTATGCCAAAACTCTCTGCCGCTGAACCTCTGCTTCTGCCTCGGCCGCCTCTCTCTGGTGCACCATTGCAGCAACATGCTCCTGAAATAGAGCTTCTTGGTGCTGCAGGCGCTGTTCATATTCAGCCCATTGCTGCTGCAGTTTGGTTTCAAGGTCTGACTTCCACTGTTGTAATTGTGCAACAGTGGAAGTCAGATCCTGCACTTCTTCTTCCAGCTGGGCAACACAGGTGTTCTCATTTTCTGCACCTGTAAATGAAATGATGTAGACAATTTCAATATTACACTATGCATGAACAATAATTAATAAAAAAAAGTAAAGCGCAATCATATATAACTGCAACAATGTGCGTCTTACAATGATCAAATCATCACTCGCAAGTTTTTGAAAATATAAGTAAAATGATGAAGGGTTCTGCCAAACAAATACTTAAAGGATACCCGAGGTGACATGTGACATGATGAGATAGACATGGATGTGTACAGTGCCTAGCACACAAATAACTAGGCTGTGTTCATGTTTTTCTTTCTCTGCCTGAAACAGTTAAATATCACGTATATAAGTGGCTCACTCAGTCCTGACTCAGACAGGAAGTGACTACAGTGTGACCCTTCACTGGTAAGAAATTGCAACTATAAAACACTTTCCTAGCAGAAAATGGCTTCTGAGAGCAGGAAAGAGATAAAAAGAATCAATGGTTCATAGATTGTAGCTCTGGCATACTTAAATGATTGCGTCACTGATCAAAAATAATAAAAAGTTAAAACTTAAAAAGTAGATTTAAACGTAAAATACAACTGGAAACCCTTAAAAGTCGTTTTTTGGCGAAGGGAGACAGATACAATCGTTTATTTCATTCGTTTATTTTCACCCCGGGTGTACTGTAATGTTATGCCAACTGCTTCCAAAATGCCATTACAACACAGCAAAACATATTTAAAGCTAATGGAACCTCTGGAGTCCTGGGAAAATGCAAGCTGCAGGATTCTCACGAGGAATGCATAAACCTTTTATTCAGCATTCCATAACCAGTTTTAAATAGCCAATATGCCTGCAGTGGACACAAATGTATAATTTAGAAAAAAAAGTGTTGTTTACTAATGAATGCCATCCAACCCTGATTGGGCAATATTGATGGAGTGGTGGATGGTTGGTGGACTTGGACGACCACCATGTCACAGCAAGGCTTGGACAACATGAAGGAGGTAGCGGAGTCATGTTTTTGGACAGAATGATGAGAAAAGCTGGTTGGCCCCATTTCGGTCCATGAAGGTGTGACAAAAACTGCTGACATGTATTTCTGTTTTAAGAATGTTCTCTTTATTGCATGGTACTGAAAGCAAAAAAAAGTGCCTCATCATGTATGACACTCAGGGATAGGCTGAGGCAGAGACGAGAAAGGCTCCAGCCTCAGGGCACATTGTAGGAGGGGGCGCACAGCTCAATCAGCTATCAATCCCCTATTGTTTCAAACCAGACATAAATAAAAAAAGGGGATACATGGCATGGACTGCTACTCAGATACATAGATTAAGGCAGGGGTTCTCAAACTGTGTGCCGCCGCCGCGGCACCCTGGTGGGCCTCAAACACCTCCCACGGGTGCCTCGGCATTCATCCCCATCCTTTGCGCATTACCATCAGGTAATACAACAGCACATTATGCTGCTGCATTACCTGCCAGTTAACCCATAATCGCTGCTTGAAGTTGGACATCAGAGGAATCAGGCAAGAGTGATGAATCAATAAGGCTTGGTCTGGACAGGTAAAGAAATGTTTGTCCAGCTAATGGGGGGTCTCTTACAATCTATAGAGGGTGCGGAGGTGATGCTGCATAATTAAACGGGTTGTTTCTAACTGCAGTCTCCATGGGGGGAAATGTCTATGTACTGTACTCTAAAGAATGACTCTTTATCCTTGTCATGTTAATTTAGTGGGGATGCTGCATAATAGGCACAATGCTGCCGAACTAGCTAACTGGAGTGGGGGATGCTGCCTAATGCGGAGGGGGGTCCCTAATTTTTTGAAAGGGGTGCTGCCTTCTGCTGAGTCAATGACTATTTGAAGGGGTTACTGCTGCTTAACATGGGGTCACTGACTATTTGGAGGGGTGTTTGTCTGTCACTAACTATTTGGAAAGGGGTTGGTGCCTATTTCCTACTAAGCATCAATAGCTACCTGGAGGGGGTCCAGTCTTATAATGGTCATAACTGCTTTTGAGTAGTTGTTTTTGCTGAGCGGTGCCTTAAAAAAAAGGTTCAAAGCCATCAAGGGTGCCCTCAACCCAAAAAGTTTGAAAAACGCAGGATTAACCACTTGCCGACCGCACGCTTATACCGTGCGTCGGCAAAGTGGCAGCTGCAGGACCAGCGACGCAGTACTGCGTCACCAGCTGCAGGCTGATTAATCAGGAAGCAGCCGCTCGCGCGAGCGGCTGCTTCCTGTCAATTCACGGCGGGGGGCTCCGTGAATAGCCTGCGGGCCGCCGATGGCGGCTCGCAGGCAAAATGTAAACACAAGCGGAAATAATCCGCTTTGTTTACATTGTACGGCGCTGCTGCGCAGCAGCGCCGTAAGGCAGATCGGCGATCCCCGGCCAATCAGTGGCCGGGGATCGCCGCCATGTGACAGGGGACGTCCTGTCACTGGCTGCACAGGACGGATAGCGTCCTGTGCAGCCCGGATCACCGGGGGGGGGGGGGGGGGGAAGGTGGGAGAGGGAGGGGGAGAATGTCGCCGCGGAGGGGGGCTTTGAGGTGCCCCCCCGCAACATGCCTGCACGCAGGAGCGATCAGACCCCCCCTGCACATCATCCCCATAGGGGGGAAAAAAGGGGGGCGATCTGATCGCTCTGCGTGCACCCTGATCTGTGCTGGGGGCTGCAGAGCCCACCCAGCACAGATCACAACAAACAGCGCTGGTCCTTAAGGGGGAGTAAAGGGTGGGTCCTCAAGTGGTTAAGATATTTGTGGGGGAGATGTTGGGGATTCTAGGGCGCCTCTCAATCTAGTAGCAAACAGTGTGTGACGGCTGGGGTGGAAGAGATGGAGAAAATACTAACTTAAAAAAAATAAAAATAATAATAATAAAAAATCTAACACATAAGTGCAATGGATAAAACAATTCTGAAGCTGTCATTAAATAATGTGTCCTATGTTACATTAATTAACATGCTAAGATGTTTTTTGATGGAAATAGCTTTTGATTATAATAAATATGACTTTCTACTACTATAAATTCTAATAATCACCATTATAAGTCCTTAACATCCTATACAAGGGGCTCGATTCACAAAGCGGTGCTAACCCAGTTAGAGACTTTAGGCATGATAACCATTGCACCACGCTAGGCGTAAAAAGTTTAGGCATGATAAGTTTAGGCATGATAAGTTTAGGCATGATAAGTTTAGATAAGTTTAGATCGCACACAAAGTCCCGCACGCAAAGCAGCACCATTAAACTCTATGCGAAATGTACCAGACTTTGCTAGAGCAAAACTTTTGATCAGCTGTGCACTGCGGTGCTAACCCAGTTGGTGCTTAACCATTTACCGCCATCCTAACGTATTAAAACGTCATGCTTACCTCTATTAACAGCAACATGACGTTTTAATACGTCGCGCATTCCCGCCGCTGCTACCGCCGTGTGTCCGCCGCTACCGCCGCCATTACCGTCGGGATCCCGTGCTGGGCGATTGGGGAAGAGGACTGAACAGTCCTCTACCCAATCGCAGTGCCTGGAGTGAATGGACGTGACCGTGAACAGCGGCTACGTCCATTCACATAAACAGGAAATGTAACAGTTTAATAAAGTGTGCAGAAAAAAAAAAAAAAAAAGTGAACACGTCCTATGAGTGTTCACCAGCGCCATCTTGTGGCCAAAAAGTATATTACACTTACAAAATACATACATTTTCAAGTATATACACATCATTAATAAAATTACACTTCCAACCCTCCCCCCCAAAAAAAACACTTGTAAAAAAAAAAAATCAGCTTAAAAAAAATAAATAAATAGTTGCCTTAGGGACTCAGCTTTTTTTATTCTATATTTTATGGGGGAAAATTAATTTTAATTTATTACATAGGGGCTTGTAGTTATGGCCAGAACAAACAGAAAAATAACCACTTATATTTCAAAATAATATACTGTCGCCATACATTGTGGTAGGGACATAATCTAAACGGTTTAATTATCGGGACCACTGGGCAAATAAAACGTGTTTGTTTTATCCACAGGAGAATGTTTAATTTTAAAACTATAAAGGCTGAACACTGAGAAATAATGATTTTTTTTCTTTTTTTTTCTGTTTTTCTCATTAAAATGCATTTAGAATAAAAAAATTCTTAGCAAAATGTACTATCCACAGAAAGCCTAATTGGTGGCGAAAAAAACGAGGTATAGATCATTTTCTTGTGATAAGTAGTAATAAAGTTATTAGGGAATAAAAGGGAGGAGCGCTGACAACTGAAAATTGCTCTGGTCCGTTAGGATAAAAACCCTTGGGGGTGAACTGGTTAAACTTATGCCTAAACTTATCACACCTAAACTTATCATGCCTAAACTTATCACACCTAAACTTATCACACCTAAACTTATCATGCCTAAACTGAGTTTAGGCATGATAAAGGGCTTTTCACCAGCGTGCTAACTGTTAGCACCGCTTTGTGAATCAGGCCCATTGTTTTGAAATGCTGTTATGTTTAGCAATTGTGAACGTGGTAATGTAGTGCAATGACTGTTATGGAAAAATAGGGCATACGAACTGTAATAGTGCTGTGAATCAATTCCTTCTTGCATGTACATTTTTCTAAAACAGTAAATCTTACATTCAGCTGGTCTGGTTGTGGTTATACCAGCTCCTGTCCTGCTGGCGCATCGTAGAGTGCGTCTATGTGACACAGACATTGAGGCTAAGGCAAAAGGAAAGCATGCTATTATTAATGATCAAACACAAAAAAAAAATAACGCTAAGGACCACTACTTCTGACTATATTATGAAAAATCCTTTAAGTACAATTCTGATAAAAGACATACGTAGTGCGTTCATTTGATGGCTGTTACAACATCATGAAAAAAATACTTACATGCCACAGATAGGCTACGACGCCTATGCTGCCTCAAGCTGCTTCGGCCTCTTCTGCTGGTACCAGCAGCAGGTTCAGCAGGTTCATTATGCTGTGGGGGAACAGCAGTGGGATCCTGGTTGGGTTCGGAAGTGAGGGAAGAAGGAGGAGCTGAGGATGAACGGGCCTGACGGGCCTGCTCCTGCGAGTGTTGTCTGCTACGATCAACTGAAAAAGAAGGTGAGAATGTTTTCAAACAAAGAGGGAAGGAGATATTAGGGAAAATTAAACATTGCGATGCAGAAAAATAACTAGAGAAACACACTGATACACATTACCAAACTTATACAATTTTTTACGCCATCGATATATCATATCGAATATGTAATAAAAAAAAATTTGCATTTCATCTCTACCCTTTTTATATCAATCCAATGTGTTCTGACTGACTGGCATATTTACCGTTGGTAATAAGTATTTTTTATGTGTATGTAGTTTTAGAATAAACCAACTATTTTAACGTTCAGTCTTGTGCCTGTTTTGGTCATCTGATTGTTGCTATTATATTTACTGTACTCAACACTTTCAAAATATATACTCCAAATGGAGTAACACTATGTACACAATTTGGTGAGAAAATAACCAAAAACCTTGTGAAAAATGTTATGAGCTGTGACTATGAGTCTGCCTATATAAAAAATAAAACAAAAATGTTATGAAAACAAAAAAAAAAATTGTCTAAAACTTAGAATGTATATAAAAATACATTATTTACTTACCATACATTTCTTTAGGTCACGCTTGATCTTTCTAACCGCATGTGGAGTCTTAAAATTGCTCCACATGGTCTGTATTTTTTACGGACCATGTGCGGTTATAGCGTGCCTGCAGAACTTGTCTCAGCTTGTCCATTACATCCCTGTTTTTCTCCCTCTTCCCTTTGTCATACCCACCTAGTACCATTGTCTGCAAAGAAAAAAAAAAAAAAAAAAAAGTATTAATGATCCACAAAAAATAACACTCTTTATTTATCAAAGTAGTAATAGGTAGTACTCTAAAAGACTAATGCAGCAGTAATGAGACTGTCAATCGGAGTAAAACTTACTAAATTTAGGTGTCACTGTCTAATATTTAGCTAATATTTACTGCCCAGTAATTTCTATCATACTTTGTCTGTCATTGTTACTCTTGCTTATCTTAAAATAATGATGTGTCATTGACTATTTGGCACAGCTATATTATAGAATATGAAATTGACACCAATTTTCCTATAAATAACAAGTAAACACTTCATCAATGATGTAATAAAAAAAATACATCTATAAATTTAGTACAATAAAAGTGTGTGGTTAGATAAGACCATACATTTATCCCAGTCAGGTCAACATCTGCAAGGAGTTTGTATGTTCTCCCTGTGTCTGTGTGGGCTTCCTCCGGGCACTCCGGTTTCCTCCCACACGCCAAAAACATACAAATAAGTTAATTGGCTTCCCCCTAAAATTGGCCCTAGACTATGATACATGCACTACACGATATAGACACATGACTATGGTAGGGACTAGATAGTGAACCCCTCTGAGGGACAGTTAGTGACAAGACAATATACTCTGTACAGTGCTGCATAATATGTTGGCGCTATATAAATACTTAAATAAATAAATAAATACAATTCATTACATTTACAGAACATGATTCACTAGGAGGAGCATAGTTTGACTTTATTAAAGTAATAAAGGGTAAAACTACTTAATATAGTCTTTGCTATTATAAAACATGGTGTACACAAACTACAACTTATTTTATTAATTTATTCAAGTATTTATATAGCACCAACATATTACGCAGCGCTGTACAGAGTATATTATCTTGTCACTAACTGTCCCTCAGAGGGGCTCACAATCTAATCCCTACCATAGTCATATGTCTATGTATGAATCGTGTAGTGCATGAATCACAGTCTAGGGCCAATTTAAGGGGAAGCCAATGAACTTATCTGTATGTTTTTGGGGTGTGGGAGGAAACCGGAGTGCCGGGAGGAAACCCACACAGACACGGGGAGAACATACAAACTCCTTGCAGATGTTGACCTGGCTGGCACTCGAACCGGGGACCCAGCACTGCAAGGCGAGAGTGCTATCCACTATGCCACCGTGCTGCCCCAACTTATAAATTAACCATAACTGATCAATTTTATCACCTCCATGTAGTATCACACCGCTGTGCTGCACATATAGTCACTCATAATGTCTACCAATGCAGTCCATGAACTTTTGATATTACTATAGCATGTTGAAAATTAAATTCAATGCCACTATTAGCATCAGAAAGTTGTATAGTGTGAACAAGCCCTTAAATTGAAAAGCATCGGTGTACTGTGAAAGTAGCTATAGATGGAGCATTCATTGCAGTGCAGCAAAATGTATTACAAGTCAGGCATTAATACAGTGAAAAAGAAAAAACTTACTTTAATTATAAAAAAAAATTCTGCCTTGGTGAGGCTGGCCCGGGTGGATGTTCTGGTCCCTTGACTCCTTCCTGCAGCAACCATGCCAATAGTACAAGTCTGAGGATAATAACATTGCCAAATATGAAATATATTTTTCCCATGCTACAATTTTTTTTACATCAAACAAATCTCAAATTGCATTTACAAACGACAGCAAAAATAATGATATGCTATGTAAAATAATAAAACTATAATATTTAAAAAAATATATATATAACTTGATATATACAAAAAAAATAAAATGCAAATGCCATTTGCTTGCAACTTCAATTGCAGAATAAAAAAAAAAACAGCTAAAGTTCACTACACAAAATAACATCCGGGGTGTTGCTAATTTGCTATGGACCAGGAAGATCAGGTCAAGCACCATGCACCAGGTCAGAGTTACACTGTAGCTAGAGATGAGCGTAATGACCTAATTACGAATTTCCGAAATTTCGCGAAATTACTACAATTACGATTTTAGCAGTAATCGAAATTTCGTAATTTTCGCAAATTACGCAAATTTTCGTAATTACGATTACGAAATTTAGTATTTTAAAGTTTACAAAGGTTTCTATCCCTCTAGATGCCTAAAATGAATAACCAACCAACCTCCTCTCTCTCTCTCTCTCTCTCTCTCTCTCTCTCTCTCTCTCTCTCTCTCTCTCTCTCTCCAGAGATCTGTAGTATTTCAAAACCATACTCACATTCATGACATGTCCAGGGATCAAACCCAGGCCAACCACATGGAAGACAGCTATGCTCACCACCATACCACCAAACACACACTAAATAGACTGCTAACCTAAATCTTACTTGTAGACAGTCATATGAGACACATGCTGGGTGCAGGGCTTTGTGATTGGACCATGCGATAGAGTGAGGTGCAAAAATGAAATCATGCCTAGCAGAGGATGGTTTCACAGTGCTAAATGCTAGGCTGGCTGTGGTGCAATTGGTTAGTGTGTCTGGCTGGTAACAGCAAGGTTACAGGTTCAATTCCATCCAGGCATGTCTTTT